>NW_027279471.1:270000-271331 GCF_046629955.1 Centroberyx affinis
ACTGGGACATTACTGGGAGATAGGCTTTATTTTATTTGTTCATCAAAAATGCGATTCACAGCTGAATTTTGTTAGCAACAGAGTCAAATTCCTGGTTAAATGTGATGCATATATTCTCCTGTTTCAACATTATGATCAATACAATAGAGACTGCGAAGTTGCATCACAAATCCCCTATGAACCACGTCTGGAGGTCCACTGGAGAACTGAATGAAAAAGAGAGATAGGCTACCTGAAAAAGATTGCGGTGGTGTGGGTGTGGTTCTATTCAGTAATGTTATAAGTAAAAGTGAATAGTCGGTATCCAAATTTAGGTTACTCTTTGATGATTCAGTTATTAACCAACAAACTAACAAGCTGGCTAACAAACTAGCCAGCAGGCTAGCATAGCGTAGCATATGCTAATTTAGCATAACAACCAGTATTATTGTTAACATGCAACCTCTAGCCACTGCTAACGCTAGCTTCTAGATATGTTAGCTAGTGTGCTAATTAGAAGTGTTTACAAGACAGTGAGTAGCCCAATAAGAATTTCGATGTAGAGAATCCCATTGAATTAAGAAATATATCATTAAGCATTCCTAAGTTAAATAAGAATAAAAAAAAATACTATTTATTGTCCCTAATTCACTCTCATATTAAAGCTACATCTTTATTTCCCATTTCCACCCCTCAGGTGGAATGTTCCTCTGCCATGGAATCACATAATGCATTCAGTACAACTTGAAATATTGATGTTCAACATATACAGAAGCTTATTAGAGGAGCAGAATGATGAGCTGTCCACTGGCCAGGTGTCGGTATTCCTTATTACCAGTGATATGGACTGAGCTTTCACAATCCTACTGATACAATATAGGCTTTACCTCACAATTCCCCTGAGCAGTGTGCAAATTGACTTTTCTTCATTCGATTACGGGCATAAATTCGACCTTGTAGGGTTGATGCATCATGGCAGATATGGAAAAGATTTTGTTGATGTTGCTGTAATTTTGATGCATTTATATGACCTATTTTGAACTAGTAAATAAATATGCCAAAATGTACATATCTTACGTGTCTCTGAAAATCAGCACAGCATTTTCTATAACCTAATAGTCTCAATTTGCTTATTAGTTAGTTCTTTTTTATACCGATAAGATGAGTAGACAGAGGTCTCAATGCTAGGTCGCACCCATATGAAAGGCAAGCTCTGTCCTTGGAGTTAGCTAATCAGATACTATAGCTAACTGAAAATCTAACATTATCTAAAGACAGATCAGTTCAACAGCCCAGAAAGTAATTATGTTCATTCAATTCTGTTGAGACAGCCAAGTTGTACATGTAGAAAC
>NW_027279472.1:0-15000 GCF_046629955.1 Centroberyx affinis
CTTATGTGTGTTTATTTATATAGCACATTCATACACAGTGGCAATTCAAAGTGCTTTACATAAATGAAAGAAAAATAAAGACATAGGTGTAAAAAGTGAAAGTGCATTAAAGTCACACTTAAAAAGACAGCACAAAAAGATTAAAAAAAAAAAAAAAGAAAATATAAAAGATAAAAGAATAAATATTTTAAGCCCTGATTTTGCTCTTTGCACTTTGTGACACTTGTCTTGAAAACTTTACTTAACATTCCTGGTTGTCTCATAATAAATGGAGCTCACACTTGTTTGTTTTATCTTATTATCTCAAACTACAAGTATCATTCTACATGGAAGTTGTCAGGCTGTAAATTTGTCTACTTGTCATTTATTAAGCTCATTCAAGGACAAAACGAGGACACTCTGCCAGGGGAACACATTTTTTAGGCGATACAGATTTTGGCACAACACCTCAGCTTTGATGTCTCGATTAGCTCTGGCTGGTTTGTATTCAAGTTTATCGGGTTGCCCCCGGTACTTCATTTTCATAAGATGTTTTGTGCAAATCGCATTATATCTTTGTCGAGGTTTTTAGTTCCATTTAATGCAGTAAAAATCCAAAGTGGGCCCAAGCTGTTGATTTGAAATCTGACAGCGCGTCTCCGTCTCTGGTTTCTCATTATTTCCAACAACAGAAGGAAAACAAAAAGTAGCACACACACACACACACACACACACACACACACACCTGCTGTTCTTTTACCACCAACAGGATTTTAGAAGTCATTTTGTATAATCCTGTGAAAGGAGAGAAAAAGATTATATAGCATATATTTAAAATATCAATACTCGGCGCCGGCGGATCGACGATGTATCACAGGAGAAAATATCACAATACTACGCTGTATTGAGTTTTTTCCCACATCACTATTATGCGCATATACTTAGAAGTGTGTGAGTAGCTGAGGAAATAATTGGCTTTCTTGTTACAGTGAGCGTGAATCTCCTTTCTCCGTCTGTAAGTGTTTTAGTTGAATTTTGAACACATCTCTGCTCCCACTGTGAGCCGCACCGGCTTGCTGGAGACAAAAACAATCAATACAGTCTCACTTTAATCTCCTCCGAGTATTTCCAGTTCCTGTTTACTCTCCTTTGTTTGTCTTAACCTGGCTTTATTACTTTACCGTGTGTGTACTGTGCCTGAGTGTGTGTGTGTGTGTGTGTGTGTGCGGACGTAATTACCCAGCCATCGTGTGTTATTGCAGCAGAGTAGGCCTTAACGGCGCTTAGTAATGATGATGACGGCAATAACGATATGAAACGACCCTGCAACGATTCAGAGAGAGAGAGAGAGAGGGAGAGAGAGAGAGGGGGGGGGGGGGGGGGGGGGGGGAGAGAGAGAGGGAGAGAGAGGAAGGGGGGAGCAATATGGCAAGCGTGGGGGTGGAGAGAAAGGGTAAAGAAAAGTGTAATTGGAGGGAAGTGTGGAGGCGGAATGAGAGAAAAAAGGAGAAGGGAAAGAAAGAGAAAACAAAGATGGAGAGTTCAGCTTTAAAGTCTCATTGAAATGAAAAATGAAAAATCCTGAAAATGATTTTGAAAAACGTTTTCACCTTGTTAGCTAATGCTCCTTATCTTTTTTTCTCTCATATTTATTAGATCAAAATCCCATTACTTCCTTGAAAACAGTGTATTTGTTAGTGGTTACTTCACGGTGTACCAGTAGCTACACATAAAAAATCCCAAACAATAATACCAATTTATATACAGATACAGATTTTTAAACAAACCTCCACCCCTCCCATCATTTAAAACACTCCCCAAAAACCCTGTTTCCTTTTCCTAAAACCCCATGGCTGCGTCCTGGTGGCTGCAATGTATTCATTTTGAAGAATCCAAAATTTGTGGCAGCTGAAGTTTATATGTGCAAAGCATTTCTGAACTTTTGGAAACTTTTGAACATCCTATTCCAACCAGAAATATCTTATAATAGAAGCAAGACATCATTAAAGACATCATTAAAATGCCGTTTCCTTAAGCTGCTTAGACCCTGAAGGCCAGGTGACGAACAGATCTAATCGTATTAAAATCTGATTCTGAAAACATCTAATTCTGACTGTTTAGACGGCGATAAAAAGATCAGATCTGAACCATATGTGGTCAGAAAATACATGTTTTTGTTGAAATATAAAATAAATAGATCCATCCATTCATCCATCCATCCATCTATCTATCTATCCATCCAGCCATCCATCCATACCATATCAGATCTGTACCATATATGTTCAGAAAATAAATGTTTTTGTTGAACTAAAGTGAGACTCATTAGATCCATCTATCCATCCATCCAACCATCCATCCACCCATCCCTGCCTTCCTCATACAGGCCCTGAAAATGCAGTCGTACCTTCAGATTTTGGCTCTGCTCCTCCCTCCCTCCCTCCCTCCCTCCCATCCAGTGCGGTTCACCCTCCAGTCCTGGCTCCGCTCCTCTTTCCTTCACTAGTTATTTCCCTCCATCCGTGTCACACTAGTTGGACTGTCGACCCGGCTCGTCACCTCGGTGGTTTCCCTCCAGGTCTTGGCCGTGGTTCTCTGGACGGAGCCCAGCGGCCACAGTGACCAGATGCTGCCCAGCTGTAGTGGCTCTTGTCTGGGCCGTTCAGTCCGCCAGATGGCCGCTCACCTCCAGACCAGAGTATCTATCTATCCATCTATCTATAAGGCTGGCTGTCCACACTGAAATTCTCAAGTGACCAGATCAGATTTGTGTGTTTAGACAGTATAGTCACTTGCTGTCATTACAACTTTGGTTGCCATAGTAACAAGGTGTGTGCACACTGAAGGCACATCTAGAAAAATGTGATGTATTTCTGATCTGAAAATATTGGATTCCATGTGTTTTTTTAGCTTTAGAGAGATTTAGCTTTAGATCAAAAAATCATATTTGAGCTGTATGTCTGAACAAAGACTTAGTACAACCCCAGTCCTCTACTGCTGGACTCTGAGCAGCAGTCGGGGGTTAAGTGCCTTGCCCAAAGGCGCTGTGAGTGGAGTGTTAGTGTTTCTGGTTTGGTTTCCCCCCACACAGGTTTTCCCAGCAGGTCTGGAGATTTGAACCAACAACCTGCTGGTCACAAGCCTGAAGCTGGACACGCACACTCATGTAGACTGACTCTCTCTCTCTGTCTGTGTCATACATGTACACACACACACACACACACACACGCACAAACTCTGAACTTAGCCTTCGCACAGTTTCATTTTGTCGAGGGATTTAAGAGTGTGAAGTCAACAAGAGGTCAGTGAGCAGAACTAAAGGAACTCACTCAAAGCCCAGTCACACACACACACACACACACACACACACACAGACCTCCATGCATGTCTTCATGCCTGGAGGTACTACTATTCCAGTTGCTTCCTGTTGAGACAAGTAGTGTGTGTAGCGTGTGTGTGTGTGTCTGTGTCTGTGTGTGTGTGTGTGTGTGTGTGTGTGCCCCTGTTGTGAGTGATGTGTCTGAAGGAGTTTCCTGCAGAGAGCTGCAGTAGTGTTTTTGTCACCAGCAGAGATGCAGCAAGGAGCCCTACGGTGTGTGTGTGTGCGTGTGAGTGTGTGTGTGTGTGTGTGTGTGTTTGGGAAATGAAAAGACAGACAGAGCGGAAGAGAAAGATAGAGTGAGATATCGAGAAGCATTTCAAAGAGAGATAGAAAAAGAACAAGAGAGAAACAGAGAAAGATGTAGAGAAAAAGAAAAAGAGATAGTGTTTCAGAGAAAAAAAGAGTGGTAGAGAGACAGACGGAGAGAAAAGAGAGAGAGAGTGACAGATACAAGGATAGAGACTGAGAGAAACAGATAGAAAAACAAAGGAAGCGAGGGACAGAGACAGGTAGACAAGATGGAAGAAAACGGAGAGAAAGAGAGAGAGACTGTGTGTGTGTGTGTGTGTGTGTGTGTGTCTGAAACAGTGATGCAGACGGACAGGCTGTTGTCACTGTGAGCAGCTGTGGGTTAGGACCCCATTGTGCCACACCACTGCTGTCTGACACACACAAACGCACACACACACACACACACACACACACAGACACACACACACATACACCTGTCAGTCCCTATTACTGTTAACATGGGGGACTTGAGGGCCACACTGGGGTGTCAGATAAAAATAGCATGCTCTTATTCATAGAATGAACAGCTTTGACGCTGATCGAAGGAGGCAGTGTGTGTGTGTGTGTGTGTGTGTGTGTGTGTGTGTCGGAATGTGTGTGTGTGTGTGTGTCTTTGTATTCCCTCAGTATCAAACATGAATGTGTGTCACTTGGAGGCTGCAGCCCCGAATATCGCGACGCGCAAAAACTGAAAGAGACTCAAAATCACGGCTGACGTCTCCCACTCAGCAGCCTGCAGACACTCAGCATGGGGCCGCACTCTGCTTTTTTCATCATATCATATCATATAATACATATTTAATCCTATAATAATACTAATTCAGCCTGTCGAAAAGCTGAAGCTCGAAATTCTGCAGCTGAAATGAATGAAAAACCTCCATGTGGCCTTTCTGTTTTCATTGAATTCAACCGATATTATCTGTTCATGAAGAAATGCAACTTCAAAGACTGAAATAAAACAAACACTCTGGGGGTCGTACTGGATTAATTATGCACCACGACTGTTTAGTCACATGCTAATTAGAAACTTTAAAAACTTTAAAAAGAAATATAGCAAAGCAGCGTGGGGCCGTGCTTTTTTAATTATGCACTGCTAATATTTAGTTTGTTGAAAAGAAATCAACTTCAGCTCAGAAGCAAAGGTGATAAACAGTGCAGGGTCGAGCGCTTTTAATTGGAAACTCTCATTCAGTTGTATTTAAAAAAGAGATTTGAACTTTCAAAAAATTTAAATGTCAAATTCTTTCTTGATAATTTGTCTAAAAATTAAAGGACATACAATTAGTATCAGGGTTACTTAAATAAAATTAAAAAAGGGATTTGAACTTTCAAAAAATTGAAATGTCAAATTCTTTCTTGATAATTTGTCTAAAAATGAAAGGACACAATTAGTATCAGGGTTACTTAAAAAAATTATATTTCATTGGAGTAAAATTGTAATTGGTAACACAATTACTCATTGCATTACCCAAATGTATTACTGTTATGTTGTTACTTTCAGTTGTTTTCAGATTATTTTATCATATTTGAGGTATAAAGATACAGAAAAAAGCGAAAAATTACAAAGTTCACAAAATTTGTTTCAGGTTTGCGTACAAAAAAAAATTTTGTGTTTCTTCTTTTGTTCTTTTGTTTTATAAAGACACAGACCGCCTGCCTGTTTAAATGGCCTTAAGTTTCTCTCTCTCACATGAAAAGTATTCCCGTAAGTAATCCTTTAATTTTTTGCGAGTATTTGTAATTTTTTTGGGGTAACATAACAGTAAACAGTTTTGTTGTATTTACAGTTTTTTTTTGTTGTATTTAGAATATACAACATACATACAGTACATACATAACTTTACAAGTATTCTGTTACTACACAAAGCTGATTAGTATGTATTTAGGCAGCAACACCCTGTTTTTATATTTTTACTGCTTACTCTTATTACTTTGGATGTGAAATGACACAGTGGCTTTGAACTTAAAAATATATTGTCAGCTTTAATTTTACCTTCAGCCGTATCAAATGAACAGTTAAACACCTGCAGCAGTTTCTGTACATGGCTCCTCCTTTGCAGGATATCAGAAGTATTTGGACAGATTAATATTGTATTAAAACTTGTATTAAAGCAGTGATTGCAATCAAACAGCAGTGGCAATGACTTCTAAATGAAAAAACTGTCTTTGTAATTTTGAGAGGAAGATCTGAGGGAAACCGCCTCCTCTACCTTCTCCATTAATACATTTTCACAAATTGATTCTACGTTACATTTTTCAATTTCTGAACTGTAAAGAAAGTCTGCTTCCTGAATTGACTGGACTCCATTCCAGACCATTAGTCATATTATCGAGCAATCTGCTCTTCTGACTCTGCGCTGTCGGACCGTATGCGCTTTTCGACCGCCTCTTTTCAGTCAATCGATCATCCTCTCTGTTGTTAATCAATTAGCCTGACGTGCAAACACAGAGCAGCTGCTACTTATGAAAATAATTGATCCGTAAAAGGTCAGAAAGCTGTTTTCATATCAGTGTGCAGGAATGCAGCAAAAACCCGTCACAAGTGTTTAGAGTGTGGTTACCGCTGGTTAGGAGGGACAGGCCGCCATGTTGGAAGAGTGACAGCAAAAGGAAAGACTCTAATATTAAAACATGATCGCCTCTTTACCCTTTTATAGTATAACCTCCCTCCACTTTTACAGTAGAATCTGAACACCCAACCACTACCAAGAAGTGATGACACTTTCCTTCTGATGTCACTCCACTAGGCTACTACTGCCTTGCTCAAGTGTCCTATTCAAGAAGAAGTATTGTTACTTTGCTGATATTTTACTTAAGTAAACATAAAAGTACCGGTGTACAAATCTACTTAAAGTGCAGTTGAACTTTGGTAGTACCTTGGGTTATGTATCTTCCTCCATGATAAAACCCCAAAATCTGTGATTCTCTGTTATCTGTTGCTCCAGTAGAGATGATTGGAGAATTGTGTCCCAGGTCTGAAAATCACACTTCTAGCACATAAACAAATGCAAAAGAAACAAAGAAAGCAGATTCTATATATATAAAAAAAAAAACTTGCCATGCTACTGAAATATACTGTATATATAATATTCTTTGTATTAGTAAACCTCACAGTTTGTGTAACACCAAAATCTTCCAACCGGATTTTGGTTTTACACTTGTTCAAACTGAAAGGTTACCACTAATACTGCAGTATCATGGTATGAATGAACCATAATGTATCTGCGGGGGCTTGTTTGGGTTGTTGATCAATAACAATGAATCAGTGATTACTTCAAGTTCAAGTTCATTTAAAGTGCAATTTAAAGTGTATTTTGTATCAAAAGCTCTCTAACTTCAACAGCATTCCTTCATGAGTTGTACTTTTAAGGCAGCAATAATTTTGAAAGAAAATGGTGGATATGGAGAAACTCTTGTATAGTGAATGAAAAGGGACAGCCATTGTAATATATGGGAAATAGAGGCTCTAGAGCAGTGGTTCTCAACCTTTTTCATATCAAGGACCCCTAATTTAGTCCACATTAAGGCCACGGACTCCCATGTGATGCGATTTTGTCCCTCGGACCCAAATCTGAGAATATTTTTATTGTTAGATATGATTTTGTCCAGAACTCCATGACTATCTGTATTGTAGGGAGAGAGATAACAGTGAAACTATGATCAAAATAGTCAGTCTCCTACATTCTCTAATTGTTCTTGTAAATGAAATAATGAAGTTTAACGCTTCATCAATTTGCTGGGGACCCCCTGGGATGCCCTCAAGGACCCCTGGTGGTCCCCGGACCCCACGTTGAGAACCACAGGCTCTAGAGGCCTAAAAGCCCCCTGTGTCCTTTTCAATTAGGCTGCAGAGTGATGGCAGGCGGTAGTATGGACTGTACAGTATGTCAGTATGGGGGAATCGATCTGAAGCCACAGTATCAACCATATGGACAGAATTGTTCAATCAATATATGAGTGTTTGAGATCCAGCAGGTAATGTATCTCTCTCTCTCTCTCTCTCTCTCTCTCTCTCTCACTGTCTTCTTTCTCTCTCTCTTTTGCTCTCTCGTCAACTCTCTCTCTCACTCCCACCTCTCCATCCCTCTCCCTATATAAGTGTGTGCTAGTGTGTGTATGTTGGCGTGTGTGTGTGTGTGTGTGTGTGTGTGTGTATGTATTAGCGTGTGTGTGTGTATGTGTAGGAAGGTGTGATCTCATGCTGTTTTGCTGCTCTGTGTCACACACACGCCTTTTTGCACCTACACACACTCACACACAAGACACACACACACACACACACACACACTACAACACTTACAACACAAAACGCTTCTTGCTTGCATAACTGGCCAGCTGTTATTGCAGTGGATGTTGAATATAAGTACTGTTGTTTTTGTTTTAATTATCAAGTTTCTCATTCAACTAATTGGTATATGATAAGCGTCCATGCACACACACACACACACACACACACACCTACATACACAACCCACTATCCATGGTTACATAACATAGATGTATCAGCTGTACAATACACCTACTGCTGTGCCGCTCTCTTTGAAAGTTGTGTAACACTTGACATAAAAAAAAAAATCTCATTTGAAGAGTTTCACTGCAAAAACACAATTTAATTTCAATCCCAAACGACCTGCGCTTCATTATTCAACTTTTAAAAGTACACACACAATTACATCATCTAAAATTCTTCATTGTAAATAAACATCTTCACATAACTAATAACTTCAATAATGATCTGTTGTGAGTTTTAATTTCATGGCACCAGCGGTTCTGAGTGTAGGTGTCAAAATATCCAAATGATGGATGTCTCATTTAGGAAGAGTCTTTCCGTTTTTCTGTATGTTATCAGATGGATTTCCAGACAGTTGTATTTTTTTTTTTTTTTTCCTATGAATCACTCGCATCATGCTGCTCAACCTGCGGCACGTGTCCCCCTACATGTCTGATATCTAAATAGAGAGGGATTTTTGTTGCTTTCACGTTTGTGATGTTTAGTCATAATGATTCAGATTGTGATAGATAATACCTTGGGAATCCACCCTCCCTCTTCCTCCTGTTTTTTTTAGTTTCCTCCACAAATGAGTTGTCACTACCAGAGATAACTGAGCTGGCAGCAGCAGTGAAATATTGGTGGATCTTTGTGAGGCAAAATTACTTTTTCTTTTGCAAAAAAAATGGCAGTTCAGAATTATTTGGCTCTTTCATGGAGACACTCAAATAAACTCTGTTTGCTTTCAAATCGCCAGGTTCACATCTTAGGCCGGTGTTGGTGAAACTTTTTCATGCAACTCGGTTGTAGGCAACTGAGTTTCATCAGAGTTGCACTCTGTTTCAGCCCCTGCCTGCAATTAACTGAAAAGTTGGGTCCAACCTTGCATCAAGTTAAAACTGAACTTTTTGCAACTAGGTTCATGCAACAGCCAATCAAAATGCTGGTATCATGTCACGTGACTTTCAGTTGGGTCAGTTATAACGCTACTACGGCTAGCTGATAGTGGAACTAACAAAACCAATGGACAGCAGACAGCTTGTTACATCGAAGAAAAATAAATCACCGGTTTGTGGATTAACTTAACAATTAAACATAGTCATATTCCAGGTAGTTTAAGTTTCCCACATAGAACGTTAACTTGACAGTGGACGTTAGCTGGCGTTAGCTGAACTGCTAACTGTGGACACAGCTACAGCTACAGCAAGGTTATGTTAATATTACGCCACAGCGAAGAGATTTAATATGCTGAATTACTTTACTTGATGTCAACACAAAATAATGTTTGCTGTTGTAAAACATGATTTTCAAATGTTTGAACTTGTAGAGCGTGTTGTTTGTCACAGTAAAGTTGTATGAACCTCATGTAATTTGCAACTCACCATGCATCCAAATTGCATGAATAGTTTCACAGTGTAACGCCGGCCTTAGATCCCAACTCCCATTGATATAGCATTGTGATGAAAAGGGAGAGAGCCAAATTAGCATCCGAGTAAACTGAACTTTTTGCCTATGATCACAGTATTCCCAGAATGGTAGAGAAACACATATTTTGCTACTGAAAATGGGTGGTATTGCCCTTTAATATATATGTTCTGTATTGATTTGCATTGTGGGAATGTTTGTGAATTGTTGGCACCCTCAAAACTGTTGGGTGCACTAAACTGTGGATATATACAAGCTGCACTCAGCCATAACTTTTCATTCATTTACAGACTGTTGGGTGCTGTGTGGTGATACTGCCAGTGTCAGTCGGCTCCCAGCACTGAGACTTTTCTGTGTGTGAGAATGTATTCTTCAGATTAATTCCCCGCGTCCATAAGCTTTGCTGAAGTGTCCTTGAGCAACACACTTCATCCCACCAGCTCCAGTGTTCAGCAGCTGCTCTGACGTCCCTGCAGTGGGGAAAGAGAGGAGTTAGAGGAGTCACATTATTGTCAACTCAACTACTTTTATTCCAGAAATATCATGAAGCGAGTTGTTCTTATCCTGAGACGTAGCACTGCATCAATCTGAGTTGCTATTGTGTGAATGAGGCCTTGGAGACGGAACTGAATCGCTGTCGTGTCTTGTTAATCCTTTTTTTTTGCACATGTAAAATTATGTTTTAAGAAAGACTACATTTCCACTTTCTGTTTTTGGATACAAGCAAATGGTACGATGAATCAATAGTATTACTACAAACTATTAATATAGGGCTTTCAGGTGACATACCACACCCTCTGGCAGCCATGTTGGAGGTCCTCAGCTCTTTGGCAACAGTGGCTGTGAACAGCTGGTTGTGTTTCTAAATGTTCGACTTGGCCGTCTCAACCGAATTCAATAGACAGGGATAATTTATGTGCTGTTTTTTGACAGGGAACTGATCATTTTGCCACAGACACATCTGATAAATTTTGTATTTAGAAAATGTCAGCTTGTTAGCTAGCAGCTAACCAGCACTGTCACATTCTCCCAATAGAGAGACGTAAGCTAGCTAAATAGAGCAGAGATCACACAGAAAAGTCTATTGACGAGGTAATACGCAATGAAAAATGCAGTCATAGTAATACGGGGCAGTAAAAACCTTAATTATTGCACTCAAACGGCAGTCAAACGGATAGAGAAGCGTAGATGTATCGAAAAAAAAGTCACCAGTTAAAATCCCCAGACCAGTCGGGAAAAATGGGGGTCGAAAATCAGGGGGATCAGGCTATTTAGCACTGTGCGATCATAACGCAATGACGTTTTTACTGTTAAGGTGAACTGTAAAGAAGGTAAGCTGTGAAAGGCAGAATAAAAGAGTTTTGTGTAGGCAAACGGTGCTGATGAGTGAGGAGCAGATAATGGACTGTCAGCAGAGAGGCAGGTCGCTCTGCACAAAGAGCGTTCAGAGCGAGTGAAGTGGTCGCTCAAACTGTAATGAGGCTTCAGAATGAACAGATTGGAGTTTTACCTGACCCATCTGATAGTGAGGCTTCCCAGCAGCACATGCAGGCACTGATGGTAATTCACTGTATGAATCTACAATGTGCTGCTGATGCTGATTTCCCACTACAGGATCAATAGATATTACTACTACTACTGCTATTACTACTACTATTAGTACTACTGTTGCTGTTGCTACTACTACTACCACTACTACTACTAGTACTATTACTAGTACTGCTACTGCTACTACTACTGATGCTACTATTACCTCTATTACTGCTGCTGCTACTACTACTACTACTACTACTACTGCTACTACTACTTCCCCACTGGAGGATCTATAAACTACTACTGCAACTACTAGCACTAAAGTATAAAGTATTACTGCTATTCCAGGTACTACAAGTACTACTATTACTTTGCTGCTGCTGTTGCTACTACTACTACAATTTCAACTCTTGTTCCTTCTCAGATTGTATACTGTGTCGTTTGTGGTGTTTCAATGAATTTGCCAGTGTAGGATGCTACTAATACTATTAATATTACTACTACTACTATAGCTGCTGCTATTACTATTTACCACTACTGCTATTACTACTGTTACCACTACTGCTGACACTTCTGCTGCTACTACTGCTACTACTACTATTACTAATGCTGCTGCTGCTGCTACTATTAATAATAATACTGATACTGCTGTTATTGCCATTACCACTACTGTTACTTAATCGGCTGCCACTGTACAACTGAAAGCGATCGTTGCAGCATCATTAGTTGAATGTTAAACGGTCTAATTATAAATTCACTCTGCAGTATAAACAACAGAGAGAGTCATGGGTCATCAATGTTAGATGAAAATCATCTTTGAAAATATATCATCAAATATATTATATTATGAACACGATCAAAGATGTGCAGCAACTTATCAGCTGTTGTCCAATAAGCATGTCTGTCTGTGAATTTGTCTTCTTTCTCAATTAACCAATTTAGTGGCATCGCATCATTAAGAACCAACTGATTCACTGTATATGGAAGCAATTTTGTCTCCACATGCACAAAGACGTTTAGTAAAACTCAAAGCGGGATCACCACACGGTTGGAAGGTCCACTGTCCTGCGTGTGTTTGGTAAACCACAGTTACGTTAGCAGCTCTTGTGTTCTTAGTGTGTGTGCGTGTGTGTGTGTGTGTGTGTGTGTGTGTGTACAGCCTGGTTGTAAAAGCTAACAGGATGTGTTGCTCTGCTCTGTGAGGTTACCACCTGTTCGCTCGCTCCGTGTCGTGTTCTCATGGAAACCAATACGGTGAAGAGCCGGGCCCAATCAAACTCACAATGGCCTCTTTGTTTTTCCACTTGTGTGCGTGTGTGTGTGTATGCACGTATCTGTCCATTTCTGCTCTCTTGTTCTACCGCTGCTTGCGTCGCCGACTTCTAAATTGCGCCCTAAAGTCCGTCACGCAGCGCACACGCCCGGGTTTGACCTGCGATATTCGGCCGAAGCTGTTAAAGTTTGACGTTCGGTCTGGTACGTAAGATGGCTCGGTCTGACTGTACATGGCTGTTCAAAGCGACGCCTGTTGCATTAAGTCATGAAGGCCAGACATCAAATGGCAGATGACTCAAATGTTCCTGATCTATGTATTCCACAGTGGTATTTATAGCTTCAATAGATCGCTGTGGGGTGGGAGGCGCTGGGTGGAAAACTCTCTCTCTCTCTCTTTCTCTCTCTCTCTTTGTCTGTCTTCCTCTCTTCCTGTGTCTCAATCTTTCTTTAACCCATCTGTCTCTTTTTTTTTTTTCCTGCACCCTATGTTTGATTGTCCAGCTGGTTACAACTGTCTTTTCTCTATTTATGTTCCCCTTCTTCACTCTCCCTCTCGGTCTTTTTCTCCCCCTCTTTTCTCTTTCTGTTTTTCTTCTGCAGGCGACTCTATCTTTGATCGCCCGTCTGGCACATTTCTCTTTTTTTTTTTCTGTTCACTTTCATTTCGGCCTTTCATTTGTCCTTCATTTAATCAGGTGGTCTCATTGAGACTGAGAACAAAAACATTCAGAAAACTGAAAATACTCTGAGAAACTGCACAGTACAATTCAGTCACATGTTCCAGCAGTCAAACAGCTAGCAACATAGCTAGATTACAAAACATTATAAAAAATACTACATATACTAATATACAGAGAAGTTACATCATCAAAACTGTCACACATTGCTTTAAAATCATTGAGTGGTGACAAGACATTTTAATTTCAAAGTGTTTTGCAGTCTATTTCACAAAGTGTTCTTGCCAAGATCAGATTTTTGAATATTTTTTGTCTCTTGTTGTTTTTATATAATTTTCTCATTTATTATGTCTAAAGCAATGCCAATCAAACATAATAGTCTGAAAATGAACAGAGATTGCAAAGAACAGCTGCACAAATAATCATAGTGAAGGGGTAAGCATGAACATGAAAGATAATGTTGTTGGAAATCACTGATAGGGTTCGACCAATATGAGTTTTTGGGGGTGACATATACCAATAATGATATTTTTATAGTTCCTGATAGCCCATATTTTGTGCTGGCAATTAATATCTATATATGTGACCATTTTCATGCCAAAATATTCAAAAAATTACAAGCATTCAGTGTTTCACCCAGAATTTTACTGGAAAAGCCTCTGTAACAGCATTTAGAGCAAAAAACGAACAAACATATTCCTAATGCAATATCAAAATGTTGCATTAGAATCATTTTGGGTTAAGGGCTTCCCATAGACAGCCAGTGTGGTATTGATCAGTTCTACAGTAATCAAACAAGCTGCATCATATCCATCATGTCGGAGGTGAACGACACTGAGAGGCCCGGAACATCGGTCTACTCCTAATATCACAGATACAGACATCATGACTAATCTGAAAAATGTGTTCAGATGGAGAAAGTGAAAGAACAAATAATATTTTCTCTGTCGCTGTTTCCTCCCTTCGTCTCCCTGTCTCACTCTTTTCTCATTAGGAGTCTCTCTCTCTCCCTCTCTGTTTCTCTCCCTCTCTCTCTTTCTCTCTCCCTCTCTCTCTGTTTCTCTCCCTCTCTCTCTGTTTGTCTCTCTTTCTCTCTCTCTCTCTCTGTCTGTCTCTCTTACTGTCTTTCTCTCTCCCTCTCTCTCTCTCTCTCTCTCTCTCTCTGTCTGTCTCTCTTTCTGTCTCTCTCTCTGCACCTCCCTTACCTCTTTTCTAGTCTTGCTCTCCATAACCCTGTCTTTGATCGTCCCTGTGCAACTCTCTTTTTCTCTTCTTCCCTCTCTCCCTCTTTCTCTCTCTTCCCCTCCAACCCCCCCCCCCCCCACCCTCCACACCTCATTAGCGTTGGCGCTGATTACCCCGTCTCTTTGATCAAAGAGCAAATCGCAGACTATACTTAATAATTGATGCCCTAAAAGAGTGTTTCATTTAAAAAGCCCATTCACTTCACCACCGCTTATCATGTCTTTAATGACCGAGGCACTGTCGTCCTTTTCTCTCCCTTTTCTCTTTCTACCATTTTTTTTTTATTTTTTTTATTTCTATGTGCAGTAACTTGACATGAACTTGAAATGATGAAAAGGGAAAGTCTGTTCCTACACATTTTGGTGTCACAGCTTAGTTTTTATGAGTATAAAGTGTATCACTAGGTGGCAGCATAGCGACACATGGCGCATACATTGACAGAGGATGAGGCTTCACAGTGAGGCAGTATATAAACGAGCCGGTCTTAATAGTTTAAGACAAAATATTGAGCAGGATCAGCTCAGATCCCAGATTAGTGTCGACGTGAAAGAACTGTTGGGCCATCTATCTTTTCAATTCCTGCCCAACGCTAATTACCTGATCAATACGTTAAGGTCAATTCCGGATCAATTTAGGTAATGGTCGTCCTGACCCATTAAGGACCTTTTACGACCTTTTAAAAGCATATCAGCGCTTTGCCGGGTCTG
>NW_027279472.1:25000-40000 GCF_046629955.1 Centroberyx affinis
CGTTAATACACTAAACTTTATTCCCGTTCTCCACCGATCTGCAGATAGTTTCAGCTTCATGTTAGCTCACCTATGGGGCTGTTATTGGGCAACTTGTTGTCTGCAACAGGAAGCGACGGGGTTTATGGGAAATGTGGTGTGAGTTTTGAGAAGCGCAGAATGCCACACGCGGGCCGAGAAACTTTACGTTTTTTGTGCTGTCAGCCGTTCTGTAAGAGAAGGTGTCAGCTGGCGGATATGACACTGTTTAACAAAGTCTGTAGAATGTAACTCTGTGTATATCTCTCTTTTCACAGCATTGTCTGAGTGGCCTTCTCTCTCTCTCTGTATCTCTCTGTATCTCTCTCTCTTTCTCTCTGATTCTCTCTGTATCTATCTCTCTCTCTCTCTGATCCTCTCTCTATCTCTCTGTCTCTCTCTCTCTGATTGTCTCTCTGTATCTCTCTCTCTCTCTCTCTCTCTCTCTCTGATTCTCTCTGTATCTCTCTCTCTCTCTCTGATTCTCTCTGTATCTATCTCTCTCTCTCTGATTCTCTCTGTATCTATCTCTCTCTCTTTCTCTGATTCTCTCTCTATCTCTCTGTCTCTCTCTGATTGTCTCTATCTCTCTCTCTCTCTGATTCTCTCTGTATCTCTGTCTCTCTCTCTCTATGGTTCTCTCTGCATCTCTCTCTCTCTCTCTGATTCTCTCTCTATCTCTCTGTCTCTCTCTCTATGATTCTCTCTGTATCTATCTCTCTCTGATTCTCTCTCTATCTCTCTGTCTCTCTCTCTGATTGTCTCTCTGTATCTCTCTCTCTCTGATTCTCTCTGTATCTCTCTCTCTCTCTCTGATTCTCTCTCTATCTCTCTGTCTCTCTCTCTCTGGTTGTCTCTGTATCTCTCTCTCTCTCTGATTCTCTCTCTATCTCTCTGTCTCTCTCTCTCTGGTTGTCTCTGTATCTCTCTCTCTCTTTGATTCTCTCTGTATCTCTTTCTCTCTCTCTCTGATTCCCTCTGTATCTCTCTGTCTCTCTCTCTGATTCTCTCTCTATGATTCTCTCTCTGTATCCCTCTCTCTGAATCTCTCTGTATCTCTCTCTCTCTGATTCTCTCTCTCTCTCTCTCTCTCTCTCTCGCTATGATTCTCTCTATCTGTCTCTTTCTCTTTGTCTCTCGCACCCACTCTCTTTCCTATTCTCTCCCTCCCTCTGTCTTTCTTTTTATCTCCATTTGTCTTTTTCCATCACTTCCTCTCCCCCTCTGTCTCTCTCTCTCTCTCTCTCTCTCTGCCATTCTCTTTCTACCTCTCTCCACCTCCAGACCCAGTTACACAAGGTTTCAGACCCTTTCTTCTTCTTCTTCTTCTTCTTCTTCTTCTTCTTCTTCTCGTCCTCCTCTTGTTTACCTTTCCCCCCTTTACTGCGCGGAAAATAAAGGAGAGAGGAAGAGAATGAGGCGGAAGAACAAACAGCTCCTGTGTGTGTGTGTGTACATGTGTGTGTGTGTGTGTGTGGGGGGGGGGGGGGGATTTTGAGTAGGCAGATCACGCAAGCTGTAATGGACGTGCACATACAAGCACACACACACACACACACACACACACACACACACACACACACACACACAGACAGAAAAGGGCAACCCCTTCATTATGTTTCTGTCCATGTGAGGCAGGATACACTAGAAAACATCTCTCTCTCTCTTTCTTTAACTCTACCTCTCTCTTTCCATTGCTCTCTCTCTCTCTCTCCCTCTCGCTCTCTCTCTCCATCTCTCTCTCTCCCTCTCTCTCTCTCTCCCTTGCTCATTCCTGTAATTTCCATCCCACCCCCTCCTCTTTGTCTTTCTCTCTATCTGTATCTTTAATTTAATTTAATTTTCTTTTCTTATTCATTTAACTCCAATGTCTTTCTCTCTCCCTCTTCCTGCAGCTCCTCTCCTCCTCCTCCTCATCTTTCTGTCCCTGCTTTTGTATTATTCTTATTTTTATTCTTCCTAAATACGGGATGAGTTTTCTTTCAGAATGAGATGTAAAATAAAATGAAACTTCCTCCTCTTTGTCCTCTTCTTCTGCTTCTTATTTCCTAACCGTGGACCTTTGCTTATGAAATAGCAGCACTTCAGATGATATAATCAGTCATATTTTGGGGATTTTGAGCGATGACCAACAGGTAACATTTATTTTTTTTATTCCAATGTGGATTTACAGTGCTTTGGAATAAAACCCACTATATTTGTTCTTTTTTATCTCCATCTCTCTCACTCCCAGTGTAGAAATCTGTGTGGGTGTATACTGAGATGGAGATGAGGACGAGTTATAGATGTGTGTGTGTGTGTGTGTGTGTGTGGTGTGGTGTGTGGGGGACGATAAACAGAAATGGCTTGAGGAGTGTGCATGAGTGTGTGGGATGGCCCGTTGTGTGTGTGTGTGTGTGTGTGTGTGTGTGTTTGTGCATGTCTGTGTGTGTATGTGAGTGTTGATTTATGCCCTTGGCTAGATGCGATACAGCTGCAATAGTGTGTGGGTCAATATTGAAAGAGAGAGAGGGTGGAGAGAAAGAGGGATGAAGAGAGATGAGGAGTGAAATATGGAGATACAGACAAAAGGGAGAAAATGAGTAAGAGAGTCAGAGAGAGAGAGAAAGAAAGACAGAGAGAGGGTGAAAGAGAGAGGGAGTGAGAGAAAGAGGGATGAAGAGAGAGAAAGAGAGAGAGAGATGAGTGGAAGATGGAGCTCCAGACAAAAGGGAGAAAACAAGTGAGTAAAAGAGGGTGAGATGGAGACAGAGAGAGCTAGAGAAAGAGTCAGAGAGAGAGAGAGAGAGAGAGAGAGAGAGAGAGAGGGCGGCAGTGGAAAGTAGAGAGAGAGACAGATATAGAGTCGGAGTTACATAAGAAATCCACAGTGAACAACGGGCTTGGGCACCATATTTCCATCACAACAGGTTAGGGAGACCGCCTGCTGATTTAAGACTCGCTGGTTCGACTCCTGGTACCAACAAACCTTCTGTGTTTAACTCTGAGAGCGTAAAGATCAACAGTGTGCCGGGGTTTATGTCAGTCTGCACCCATCACAGTTCATTTGACACTTCTGGATAGTTTTGAACAGCTTTCTGACACTTATCAACTCCATGTAACTGTCACTGAAAAATCAAGACTTATTAACACTGGAAAATCTGCCGGTGTGCCCTTGAGCAAAGGCACCTGTCCTGGTTAGAGGAGTAGAAGTTCTGACATTAACTCCTACCATGTGGCAAACACCAGTAAAATAGTTCTTAAGCAGATAAATCAACTGTTTTTCAGACAATAACATTTGACTGCCTTGGTAGATACAGTTTTTGGTCTGTTTTGAAGCTTTGTCCCTGCTGGCCGCCGTACAGTCTTTCTGACAAATCAACCAATCAAATCAAAGCCAAACAATGGCTCTGTATCGATCAGGCTCCTGATTGGCTGCCTGTTTCGCTGCTCTGCACAAAAGCAGTAGAATCAAATCTTTTTCTCCGCTGCCCTGGATATTTAACTAGCCTACCTATGTGGCGAATTAATTCCTGATGAATTACAAGCCTGATAAAACTGTAATAAAGTTTTAAATTAAAACTTTAAATATACTCTTGTCTCTTTTTTAAATCTTTCACCCAGTACATGATTCTGTACATGAAAAAGCATTCAGAACTGTTTATTAACTATTTTGGCCTGTAAAAATTATTCTTGGCACTGTATAAGTACCCAACGTCCTCCAAGGATGGGCATGAAAAACTAGCTACTAATACTACTAACTAGCAAATAATATGATAAAACAAGGGGGCATTTGCTTGCATAATGTCACTGTGGCTGTGTGTTATTTTAATTCACAAGCTATAGACTTTTGCTTATAAAGTAGCACCATTTCTTCCCACAATATTTTTATTTAAATGTTCAACACCATGAAATACAGCCTTTTACATTCATATAATATAAAATACAACATAAAATTGCTGCATTAACACAAAACAAAAACCCCAAAGCAAAACAAAAAAACAACAAGAATGCTCCTCCTTTTTTAACAAATGGTAATCTAAACAAAATGGAGTATATTAATCGCAATAGATATAAAATATAACAAGTATTTAGAAGAAAAATAATAATACAAAAAAATTCTACAAGCTCAGAAACTGCGTTGTCCACAAAAATTAGTCATTCATTCGATCATCTTTTAAATCTAAGTCCTTAACATAAGTAGCACCATTTTAGATGAAATAATCAGTTGTGTCTTAAACATTTTGAGCAATGAACCTCAGGTAGTATTTCCATGGAAAGTTGACTGAGCCCACATGCTCTTTTTAGCACTGAAACGATCAGTCAACTAATCCATTAGTTGATTGACAGAAATTGTATTATAATATTGATAATCGATTAATGGTTTTAGTCATTAATCAAGTAAAGATACCAAACATTTGCTGGTTACAGCTTCACAAATGCTAATGCCTTTTCATATCATTATAAAATGAATACTTTTTTTTTTTTTTTGGCTGCTGGTCAGACTAAAAGTAATTTGAAGACTCACTTTGGGCTCTGGGAACTTGTGATGGGCATTTGTCATTATTTTTGACACTTTACAGACTAAATGATTAATCAAAAAATAATCGATAGTCGTCGTAGTTGCAGCCCTGGCTCTCCTGCTTCACATTCACACAGTTACACACATTCACCTCCATGGCAGCTGTCCAGCACAAACTTTCCCGGTCCAAATGTCCCCAGCCGGTCCGGGGATTGGACCCAGCGACCGTCACAGTCCCCCCCCTCCAGCTCTGACCCCCCCTTACTTACATAAACACATCCAACATCACATGTGCTGTTGGTATTTATAGATAATCGATAATAGACTGCCCGTCTCACTGTGATCCACTCATATATACTGCTGTTTTTATCACAATGTGTTCTATTGATTGGCTATAATAGAATTACATAGGCTGTTAATCATCCATGCATGAACGCACTCACACACACACACACACACACACGCACACACACACTCACACAGACTAATGCTGAGTGGGTCTGTCTCTCCGACTGTCTGCTGTTTGTTAACTGGAGCCGTCCAACTCGGTTTCTATTGATTTGACCCCAAGTCTCCTCGGGACGTCGGACCGTCCAATGAGGACGCTTGACACTGATGGAAACCAGGAAGTCCCCGAAAACTGAAGTGAAGAGTTCATAAACATTTTTGGGGAGGAAAAAAAAAGTCATTACCTGAAGTCCATCAGTCATCCAGAACCTGTCAGTAAAAGTGGTCGCATTTTTCAATCAAACCTATAATTCTTTAATGAGAACTCTATTTTCTTTTAATGTTGTGCTATCAAACAGTAGATGTCATTTTCAAATCATGCGTATTTCATTTTAGAAGAGGAAATCCATAATGGTATACAGGTGAAGTTAGGTTTGCTTTGGTTTGCTTTCCTTCTGTTTCTTTATACAGTAGATAAATCATATAGAGCAAATAGTGATACATTAATACAATGATATATTTTCTTTAAAATGCAAATCTAATGAAATTATGGTACTCCTACTTTTACAAATGTAAGGTAAAGACAGTATATACCACATAATGCCACATCTAATAAAAAAACAAACAACCCATATTAATTCCCGTTTTTATTTACAAATGAAAACGTGTTTATTTTGTCTCTTCATCGTTCAAAAACTATAAATCTGTCGCCATAAAAAATATAAATCCAAACTATGCTGAACTATTGACAGAGGCTCTGACATTGTCTTTTTTAATTTTCATTTTTCAGTTTCAGTGAATTGATAGTGAAAGTGAATTGGCCCTGTCTCTGCTAAAACTGGATCGATCCTCCTATTTTTACACATGCAAACCGTAATGATACGCCTACTTTTGAAAAAATACACACTACAGCAAATAATAGAACTGCATTTCTGGGTGTTTTATGGCAAAATGATTTTCCAAAAGATGAATACCAAGAGCAGAGAGAAGAGACTGAGAGTTTACTGAGGCAAACACTCAAAATCTACGAGTTGAAGTGCCTTGGCGTCCTTCTTGTGAATTTTTTTTTTTACGATCATTTTCAGAAAGAGGAAACTTTTTTTTTTTAACATGGTTTCACTCCTCAATTCTCTTCCCGTCTCTATTTTTACCCTCTGTCTCAGTGTTTATCTTTTGTGTCCGTCCGTATTTCAATTCCTCTCTTTCATTGTCGCCACCTGGCTGTGCTTTATTCCTCCTCTCTCCTCCTTCCCTTGATCCCTTCATGCTCTCTCTCTCTCTCTCTCTCTCTTCTCTCACCTCCATCCTTCATCGTCCCGTCCTTCCTCTCCTTTCATCATCCTGTCCTCTCTCTCTCGCTCTGTCGCTTTGTCCTGCTCTCGTTTTTTTCTTCTTTTCATCCGGCCTCTCTCTCTGTTTCTCTGTTTTTCTGATGGTGAAGCCTGCATGGACTACTCTGTATAAGAGGCCCTTGCCTAAATACTCTGGGGATTTACAGTGGAGAGTATTACATGGGATACTGCCAGTCAATGCCTTTGTCTCTCTAGTGAACTCTAGTGTGGGCAGTGGCTGCCCTTTCTGTGGTGTGAGAGAAACAATATTTCACTGCTTCAGAGACTGTGACAGGCTCAGACCTTTGTTCAACGCGCTTATATCTCATTGGTCAATGCACTTGGGGCAGTTTTTACAATTTCTGGCTTTATTTTTGGTTTTCAGTGCAAGTAAGAGTAAACAACAGATGGGGTGTATCATTAATTTCTTGCTGGAGCAGGCAAAAATGGCGGTGTGCCTTAGTAGGAAGAGGAAGGTAGATGCTGGGCAGTGGTGGAAGAAGTACTCAGATCTTTGACTTAAGTAAAAGTAGAAATACCACAGTATAAAAATACTCTGTTACAAGTAAAAAGTCCTGCATTCAAAATGTTACTTAAGTAAAAGTACCAAAGTATTAGCATCAAAATGTACTTAAAGCAACTAAAGTAAAAGTACTCATTATGCAAAATGGCCCATTTCAGAATAATACAGTATATATTATATTATTGAATTATAATTATTGATGCATTAATGTGTAAGCATCACTTTAATGTTGCAGCTGGAAAAGGTGGGGCTGATTTCCACTACTTTATATACTGCTGGGTATCTTACAGTAATCTATAATAATCCCTAACCCTATCACAATTTATTAGTTGATTATATTTTGTTTTAATAATCTGAATCTGCAAAGTAGCTAGTAACTTAAGTTATCAAATAAAGGTAGTGGAGTAAAAAGTATAATATTTCCCTCTGAAATCTAGTGGAGTAGAAGTATAAAGTAGCATAAAAAGGTAATACTCAAGTAAAGTACAAGTACCTCAAAATTGTACTTAAGTACAGTATTCGAGTAAATGTATGTAGTTACTTTCCACCTCTGATGCTGGGGTAACAGTAGAAGTTTTAGACTTGTACAAGGCTTTAGTTAGGGCACCAATATCAATAGATTATGAATACTACCAAAGAATGAAAGATTTAGGAGTGTTTCATAGTAAGTGGTGTCTGGAGGAAGCTGTGTGCAGTCTGCAGGGAGGAGAGTTAGTTTTTACCAGGGAGTTGAGATAACGTTGTGTCTGTGTTTCTGGTTTGTGAATGTCTTGGTTGCTTTGTTTTTGTTTTGCTGACTGAGGGGTTGGATGTTTGTACAGTGTCTAATAAAGGTTAAAACTCAAACTCAAACTCTCTGTTTTTCTATCTTATCTCTCTCTCTCTTTCTTTCTCTTTTCTTTCTCTTTGTCTCTCTCTTTGTCTTCTCTTTTCTTTCTCTCTGTCTCCATCTCTCTCTTCCCATCTCGATCTCCCCATCTTTCCTCTCTCTCTCTCTCTCTCTCTCTCTCTCCATCACGCTCCGTCATTCCTTCCCTGCCTCCTGCATTCGGGAAGTTCAAACCCCCATTAAGCCTCAGTCTGCCATCCATCATCACCACGACACGCCATTAGAGAGAGACATGTGTGTGGGTGTGTATGTATGTGTGTGTGTGTGTGTGTGAGAGACAGAGAGAGAGAGAGAGAGAGAGAGTTGATGAGTTATCTCCAGTGGCTGCTCCTAGCGTTTTGTCACTCACTTTGGAAATGTGCTAATGACGAGGAGACAACAATATCTCTTTGTGTGTGTGTGTGTGTGTGTGTGTGTGTGTGTGTGTGTGCATAATCACTAATGAGCTAATGTGTGCCTTCAATCATTGGCAGCTGCATGTGTGTTTGTGTGTGTGTGTGTGTGTGTGTGTGTGTGTGTGTGTGTGTGTGTTTATATGTGTGTGTGATCAGTAATGAATGAGCACATTCTCAATCTGACAGGTGTTTGTGCGCAATTGTATGTGTGTAATCACTAATGAGCTAACGTGTGTTTTCAGTCTATGGCAGGTGTGTGTGTGTGTGTGTGTGTGTGTGAGTGTGTGTGTGTGCGTACAGGCATGCGTTGTTGATCGATGACAGTGTGTGTCTCTCTCCTGTCCTTCTCGCTAATGGAGACTGATGTCAGACAGCATAACAGATAGCATGAAGACACACAGACATGTGTATGTGTGTGTGTGTGTGTGTGTGTGTGTGTGTGTGTGTGTGTGTGTGCGTGTGTGTGTGTGTGTGTCTACTGCTGACATCCCATAATAGATTCCCTGTGTCAGTGAGCAGCAGTTACTTAGCAAATTCACTTTGCTATAGTTATATAGTTGTTTACCTCATATATTTCCTTTTATTCCTATTTTCTATTATATATATATATATATTTTAATTTACTTTTATTTTTCTATCATTCATTGTGTTAGTTTCACATCACTGCTTTTGGGTTTTATTGCGTGTAAAGCACTTTGTAAACATTATTTTTAGAAAAGTGCTATACAAATAAAGTTATTATTATTATTGTTATCATTATTATTATTATTATTATTATTATAGTCTGGACAGTGTCAAAATCAACAGATTGAGGAACCTTTTCCTCAACATTTTGTCCTAAACTGTACAGTTAAAGGTGCTGCATGTAGCATTTTAACATCAATGAATCATTACCACATTCATTTTGATACATTAGTAGAATTTTTGTAAACAAACGACGACAAACAGACCATCGCAGAGAAGATTTCCAGCCTCTACACTGCATTTTACATTCTGTGCCACCGGGTCAGATTTCAAATTTGCTGTATTGCTTTACGGCACAAAGGCAGACTACTTTATGGCACACAACAGGAAGAAGGCGCTGTTCTTCCAGAGCAAATGGAGCTAAAGCTTTCAGATGCGTTTCAGTGAAATGATGGAAAATGGAGGAGTGAAAGACTGATGGAAAAAATCACTTCCGACATGTTTCTCCCCTTCAGTAAAGACGAAGAGAAAACCTCTGACCGAAGAAGCAACATCCTCTTTGAGACAGAAAGCAACAGGGTTTATGGGAACTTTCATTAGCTATGTTCAGGTGGAAATCGACCTTGGACATTTTTTATCTTGGTTTTTCAATTGGTCTTACATTTGTTTAAAAATGTGAAAATGCCAAGAAGGAAAATTGTTTGCGGCATTCAACAATCCATTTATTCAGTCTGTCCATTCCTTTAACAACAGATCTTTAATGACATTCCTGCTTTGATTGAATTGTATACAGTGGAGAGAGACAGGAAAGAGGAGAGAGAGAGAGATTACCTGAGATTCAGTAGATCTCATAAACTGGACTCAAACAATAATGTGAGTACATAGTATCAGTTTTGGGAAACTTACTTTTAAAAATAATTAGTTTCTGTACATTGCTACTTACTTTATTCTTCCATTAAAAGTAACTTGCCAGACTACTTTTGCGTTATCCAAACACTTTTCCTACTTGCTATTTTCTTTTTATTTAAACAAAAATGAAAGAAAACTAAAAGTAATGGCAGTGTAATTTTAAAAAGGAACTAATAACAGGTTACAAGAATTGAAAAACAAACATGTCAAGTTACTAATTACCACAAAAAAGTAATCTGAGTACTGTCTGCAGAGTATTCCATAGTAATGAGAGAGACAGGAGCTACAGCCGTTCCTCTGATGTTTACATCCTTTTACTGTAGATCATCCTTTTAAAACAAGACAACCACACTCATACTTCTACTTTTCTCTTTGAGTTTATTCTGTTTCAGTTTTCTCCCTGATTCATTTTGTCTTTCTTCAATCGTTCTTTCACTCTGTCTTTGTTTTGCTTTTTGTCTCTCGCTTATTTCTGTGCTATCTCTTCATCTTCTCTCTCTCTCTCTCTCTCTCAATGTGGCCAAAAATAGATTCACTCTGCGTTTTTTTCAGTCTCTCTCTTTCTCTCGAAACCTCTTGAAACAGGAAGCAAGAAACAGTCACCACAGCGCACACGCGGATACACACAGACACACACACACACACACACACACACACACACACATACATACGAAATGTGCTGCATTTGCAAGACTGTTGTCCTTAATAATCAGCCATATTCTATGATCAAGTTTATTCTTTTTGACTCGTCTATAGCTTGCAAAATCAGCATTTGTCTTTTGACCTAGTTGGGTTGTGTGTGTGTGTGTGTGTGTGTGTGTGTGTGTGTGTGTGTGTGTGTGTGTGTGTGCGACTCGCTGTGACATCCCCCTGACTTGGAGTACCGCATGAGTTGCAGTCTGAGTCAACAGCATGAAAAAACACATCTGCTAATGACACTTCATGGATGGGCCACCACTGTGTGTGTGTGTGTGTGTGTGTGTGTGTGTGTGTGTGTGTGTGTGTGAGTGAGTGAGAGAGAGACAGAGAGAGCTTCTTGCTCATTCTTGTGTTTTTCCAGCCAGTACTACCTCCTCCATCTTCCCCTGCTAGTTGTACCACTACTATTACTATTACTATTACTATTACTATTACTATTACTATTACTACTGCTACTACTATTACTATTACAAGTAGGCCTATTACTACTGCTACTATTACTGCTACTACTACTATTTAAACTATTACTGCTACTACTATTACTATTACTATTACTATTACTAATACTACTGCTACTGCTACTATTAAAACTATTACTACTACTACTATTACTATTGCAACTTTTACTGCTGCTACTACTACTACTATTACTACTATTACAACTACTACTACAGCTACTACTATTTTACTACCATTACATCAAGTACTACTACTACTACTACCGCAAATATTAGTACAACTACAACTATTACTCCTATTACAACTGTTACTGGTGACTATAGCAAAAGGACAATATGAAATCATTACACTAATCACTTTTTTTTATATTACAGTACTTACAATGCATTATCAAATTGCATAGATATGAATGGATATACAGTATAGCTGAAGGGATGAAGTTGTTCAGGGTCAAAGGTCAGAAGGAAAGACAAACACAGAGCCAGTGCTGAGGAGCGTTGCCTAGCGAACACAAGGCGGTAACAGAGAGAGACACTTTCAGCTCTGTTGGGGAAAAACATCATGTGTATCGAGACGTTTTGATCGTTGAAAATGTCACAGTTGGCTGTGGAAATCGTTGCAGGGGTCAAAGGTCACCCGTTTCAGTAGTTGTCCTCGGTTATTTGTGAATCTTACTGGAAACAGACTGAGTGAAAACGAGAGAGAGAGAGAGAGAGAGAGCGAGAGAGAGCGCTACAGTGCGCTGGCTGTCCGGGTGACTGTACTGGAAGGATGTGGCTTCCCTTCTAAAAACATCGCATTTTATTTTTATACAGCTCACTGTGTGTGTGTGTGTGTGTGTGTGTGTGTGTGTGTGTGAGATGTGTGTGAGATGTATTTTGTTCTGAGGTTTGTAACACGACGGTTACTTTTTCCGAGTGCGATAGAGATAGATAGATAGATAGATAGATAGATGGATAGATAGATAGATAGATAGATAAATAGATGGATAGATAGTGAGAGAAGAGAGAGAGCTAATAGCAAATGAATTTCCTCCCCTGCTGTTTCAGCTATAGATTTTCTTGAGTGAATCTCTATTGATGACTGTAAAATAGCTGGGGATTGCCCCTCCCTCCCTCTCTATCCCCCCCCCTCTCTCTCTCTCTCTCTCTCTCTCTCTCTCTCTCTCCCTCCCTCCCTCCCCCTTTCTCCTCCTCTCTCCTCCTATCACTCCTATCCTTCTCTCTCCTGCCAATATCCCTCTTCTCCTCCCTCTCATTTCTCCTCTCCTCCCTCTCCCTGTGTGTAGCCTATCCAGTCTCTATAGTGCCGTCTCATTCATTACTGTGGTGCTGGATGACTAAGCTTTGCAAAGGCACCAAAGATTTGATTTGAATTGAATTGATTTGTTGTGACTTTGAAGATGCGTTACGCAAAAAAATGAAGCGATGTGGAATCTGGACAAATTACCTTCCACATTCCCCTTTGAACAAATCACCAGCTGATTTAAATACTGTTTCCCCAGAATGGCCGCCATACTTTTTTGTTTTGGTGTAGTAGGAATCAAAAGTAGTAGGATATTTATATTTTTAAATGCTCAAAACCGACCTTTTTGCTCTGACTTTTAACTAGGTGTGTAATGTTTGTAGTGTTTTAGCTCATCTAATTTTTCTTATTTGTATTATTTCATATTGTGTCTTGTTTTATTCTTTTGTTTAACCTCTAACTGGTCTCTATTGCCGTCACCTGTCCATTTCTTGTCTTATCTGCTGCACTGGAAAGCACTTTGAATTGCATCCGATTGTACAAAAAGTGCTCTATAAATAAAGTTCTGATTGTTTGATTGATAGGATTTAGCAGGGAAAAACAGAACATAAACATGAAAATAGAATACAAATAAATTGGGTCATATAGTAATCATAAGCAGCAACACCAGAGACATTTCTCACGTTGCTCTGTTGCAAAACACGTAGTTCTGAATTTTATGACGCAACACCAACGCATGTTGCAGTGTCATGTGTTCAACTGCTACAGGAACAACTACAAATGAAGAAGTGGTCGTTTCCGGTGTGAACACCAGCAGCCGTCATAGTGGCCGACTGAAGCCTGTTGACTGATTCTCAGTCTCTAAATAGCTCAGTGTGACAGCAGCCAGTAAACCGCTGTGGTTTCTGTCGCAGCTAATTAGAGGCGATACGATGAAGGAGGATGTCAGATTTGAATGTTGACATGTGAAAATATTAGAAATGCCTCTCTTCATTTAAATTCCACATGGGCAAAACCAGCGGATATTCCCCGATCTTGCGTTCTTGATCTGTTTAAAGCGTCGCTGTTGTCCCGTGAAAACCACGTAACTCCAGTTTGGGTGATTTTCATGTTTTCACTTCAGCTGAAGGATTACACGCTCCTCAGAGGGTTGAGGGAAACTCTCTGACCTCTTGGGCTTTATGAAACCAAAAGAAAATTAAGTCAAAAATGCATTGTGATCAAGCTAAAACAAGGCTGTTTTTCTATAGTTTAAAAAAAGTTGACATTTTGGAGATGCAGGGTTTTCGCCTGACAGTGACAGTAGACATTTACCATGTTTTCGGGTTGTCCGTCCGTATGTCCCATTCTCGTGAACGCGATATCTCAGGAACACCTTGAGGGAATTTCTTCAAATTTGGCACAAACGTCCACTTGGACTCAAGGATGAACTGATTTGAATTTGGTGGTCAAAGGTCAAGGTCACTGTGACCTCACAAAAGACGTTTTTGGCCATAACTAGAATTCATACGCTAATTATGACAAAATTTCACACAAATGTCTAATAGGATAAAATGATGAAGCGATGACACTTTATATCCAGAAGTTCAAAGGTCAACTTCACTGTGACATCATAATGTTTTGCTTACCACTGTAGCTGAGAAAACGATCTTGGGTCATTCTACAAAAACGGTGGAAGTGCTGTCACTTACTTTTGCAGACACCAAAATCCTTTAAGTTGACCTAATAATCACATTAATTATATATGTTCAATAAATAAAGACTGTCCTTGCAATGAGAAAACAAAGTTTATTGGCGGAGGCATACAACCGCGAGGCGGTTATTTCTAGTTTTCAACTTTTTCTTTAGGTTGTGATTGAGAATGCGTAAAGCAGAGAGTGTGTTAACTCTGTACCAGTGCGCACACTATGAGTGGGAAGACCTGTGCGCTCCTCTGACCTAAACCGGTGAAGAAGAAGAAGTTTTGATCCGTCACTTAACTGTGCACAGAGAAGATTTCCGTACCCAACACCAGAATTTAAATATAGAGTGAATCTACGTTCTCTCAATCCGGAACGGGACGCTCTCAGTTTGTGTTTGAGGCCGATAAGACCGCGGTGTATCTTGAAAAATCTTGCCTCTCGCAGCTTTAAGACGCTGCGTTTTGTTGATACATTTACTCTAATTGCTGATGCTTTATTTATTTATTTATTTATTTATTTTTTCTTTCATTTAAGCGTTCCTTTTTTTAATCTCAGTCAGCAGAACGCTTCGCGGGGCACTTAGCTCCGTCGGGCCGCAGAGCAGCTTTCCACTTTCCAGGCTTGGAACGAGGCTTCCTCCTCTTCCTCCTCCTCCTCCTCCTCTTCCTCCTCCTCCTCCTCTTCCTCCTCCTCCTCCGGCTCGGTCCAAGGACGAACTGGCACAAAAAATATAAGGACAAGACGATTTATAATCATATTAGGCAGGAACGCTTACCCAGCCCAATCTGCCCTCCACCGCCAATTTCTCTCTATTTCTCTCTCTCTCTCTCTGCCAGTCTCCCTTGTTCTGTCTCTTCCTGCCTTTGTGTCCGCCATTGTCTCTCTCTCTCTCTCTCTCTCTCTCTCTCTCTCTCTCTCTCTCTTTCTTTCCTTAGTCATCAGGCTTAAGGCTGAGCCAGACAGTGAATCATATTAGAGTTAGAGGTATTGGCAAGTTATCAGAAAGACAACAAACCCCCCCTCCACCTTGTTTTTTTTCCAGCTTCTCAATCTAGTTAATGAAGCCACACACACACTCACACAAATTGCCCCCCAAATATACACACACACACACTCTCTCTCTCACACACACACACACACACACACACACAAATAGCCCCAAACAAACACACACAGACACACACACTCACTCAAATACACACCCACCCACACATGCCT
>NW_027279472.1:45000-50000 GCF_046629955.1 Centroberyx affinis
AGGGATTTGTCTCCATTTTTAGAGCCTCCTCTGGGATATGAGGTCTAAATTTAGAAGGTCATTTTGTTAAACAAATAGAGCGTCAGTGTCTTGGAAGAGTGTCAAAACATATTGGACATGTGTTTGTGTAAGGGTGTGTGTGTGTGTGTGAGTGTGTGTGTGTGTGTGTGTGTGTGTGTGTGTGTGTGTGTGTGTGGGTTAATGTGCGTGTCTTGCATGTCTAGTGGGCAAACATTTCTCGTCATGCAACGCTACACATGGCTATCTGAACTGTTCGCATCATCCATGCAAATAAAGGTTATTTTAACTTCTGTGCGTGTGTGTGTGTGTGTGTGTGTGTGTGTGTGGGTGTGTGTGTGTGTGTGTGTGCGTGTGCGCTCTGGCCTTTTACAAATGCCATCAATTCGGTGATGTGTGCATTTATATAAACCTTGAAACCTAATGGGAGAGAAATAGAACAAGGGGGAAAGGTAGAGGGAAGAGAGATGTGAGAGAGAAGAGAGAAGGGCGGGCGAGCGAGTGCGGTGGTGGAAAGGACAAAAAGAGGAATGGAGAGAGAGATAGAGAGAGAGAGAGAAGAGGAGAGGAGAGGAGTAGGAGGAGGAGAGAGGATGAGTTCAGCTTCATTTGCATGGGAGATAGGAGAGAGAGCCTCTTACAACCACCTAGAGGGTAGACACACACACACACACACACGCACACACACACTCACTCTCTCACATTTACACACACACATTTAGCAACAGTGGCTATTCTACTTCTGCAAGTCCTTCCAGTGCAACTCTTCCAACCGTCGAGTATTTCAGCAAAGTTTCGACATTTTTCAACATTGTTTACCAGCTTGGTCGTGGTTCATTATTTCAAAATTGCTCCGTCCATGGTGAGGGAATATGATGAACCCGTGTGACTCACCGGCTCTGACTGTAATGAGAAACCTCACATTGAAAAGTTTTTGTTTCAGTTTTTGAAAATTACTAGATTCGAATGTGGTAAATTGACATTAACACTCATACATGTAGAATACAAATTTTCAGTTTTGCTGTTAAATCTCAGTTTGTTGCCCCCTCTAGTGGTTCAGATCGCTCCCTTTGGAAGTTCAGTGACACACAATGCTCTTTTCAAGGTTTTCCAATTCTAACGTGAGACCAGGTTTGATACCTGAATGAGCCGATGTGTCCGTCCTCATTCAAGTGACACTAATTTCTTGTGTGTAATATGGAGACTGAAGCTCAGAACTGCTAAATCCCAGTGATAAACAGGAGTGGAGAAAAGTGAAATTTAAGGCTGGCAGCGCACCTTGAGTGTGAAGCTGAGATGGCTTGATAGTGCCTTTAATCCTCTGGGTCAAGCTGTTAAGACCACCAGACTGTGGAGGGTGACTTTTAGCCAGCAAATCACCGCGGTGACAAAGCAGATTATTATGGTCTAGACGCGTGGAGGTCTGCCCCATCCGTCACATTACGAAACCTGCCGATACAAGAGGGAGAGAGAGAGAGGGGGAGGAGGGGAGGAGAGCAGGGATGTAATGGAGGGGAAACCCACATAAACATAAACTAAAGAATAGAGTTTAGCGCCTTTTCTGTCTGACATAAATTCATAGTATACATCAGAGTAAGAAGTATCAAACTTACAATAATGAATGACTGAAGCTCAAAGTTTACCCACCTTTTATTTACCGTTACCGGACTGGAGGAGAGTGAGTGTTTGAAGATAAACCCCCTCAAGGCCAATCAGTAACAAATAAGTCACCTTGTTTTGATCTGTAATTGTAGCCCCCACCCCCCCTTGGGCCAGTCAGAACCATTTTAAAAAATGCTGGGAGTGCAACGATGTTATGCAAGTTCCTGGTGTCATTTTGTCCAAGTTTCTTAAAAATCTGATCAGCCGTGTCAGAGATGGCTGAGATGATCGCACGTGACAGATGAACGAACGAACGAATGGACGCATGATGTGGCGCCCCCTTTGGACCAATCAGTGTAATTTTTTGAAGATGCCGCAGCACAGTGGTGAGACGCGTTATTCCCCCCCCCCTCACATTTCAACCAAAATTCGATCAGCCCACGAACGAACAAACAAATGTACAAACAATTCTGCACAATTCCCCCAAGTTTTGTCAAAATCTAATTAGAATTATCTGAGATATTGTGTGTGACGGATGGACAAATGAATGAATGAACGAACAAATGAAAGAACAAACAAATGAATGAACAAATGATACAGCGCCCCCCCCCCCCCCTTCGACCAATCGGTGTTATTTTAAAAACGTGCATCATTCCACCAAGTTTTGTCAAAATCAAATCAGACTTATCCGAGATATTGCACATCGCGAACGGACAAATGAACGAATGAACGAACAAACGAGAGAACAAACAAATGAATGAATGAATGAACAAATGAACAAGAATGAGATTTCGCATGTTACGGATGGCAAACGAACAAACGAACGAAGGGAAGACCAATCCATCGTCCGAAAAGGGAAGGAGAAAATGGTAGCGAAGGAAAAGAGGGTGGAGAAAAGGGCGAGGGAGGTGAAGCAAAGAGGAGAAAGGAGGGATGAGGGGAAGAGGAGAAGAGAAGTATCGACAGAGGGTTGAAGGAATGGAAAGATGAGGTAAGGTCAGAAATCGGAGGGAGTTATCGACCGAGGACAGTAGGCGGAGGAGTGGGGAGGCAGGAAGGGAGGCGAGGGTTAAGAGAAAGAGGAAAGGAAGGATGGAGGATGAAGAAAGGTGGTAAAAAAAAAAGCAAGCGAGGAGGAAGAGGAGGAAGAGGTATCGATCCGGGGTCGTAAAGAGAAAGCGTGGATGGAGGAGGAATGGACGGAGGGATGAGATGGAAGAGCGATATTGATCTGAGGTAAAGAATGAGAGTTAATGAGTGAGAGAGGAAGGGAGGAGAAAGAGAGAGAGAGAGAGAGAGAGAGAGAGAGGGAGGAGGGAAAAGACAGAGTAAGATGGATTGAGGAAGACAGTGAAGAGAGACAGAGAGAGAAACTGTGACCCAGTAACTGAGTAGAAAATCTATCTTTATCAGCCTTAACTCTGCCTTATCATTAGTATACACACACACACACACACACATACACACACACACACACACACACACACTGATTAGACTTTGGCCTGCAGAAAGAGACAACCTATATAATTAAACCAGTCATCCTCCAGCACTTTAAGACGCTGAGATACTAGAAAACATAATGGCACTGGGATTTAATTTAAAACTGAAGCCAGAGGCCAACAGTATAGCTTACACCAGGTAATCATGTCTGTGGTTATTAAATGTCTGACACTGTATGAAGAGTTAATCTCCAACAGCTATATATATATATATATATATATATATATTTGTTCTGGAAAACCTGAAATTCACCTGAAGTTCATCATTCAAAGTGTTTTCATTTTGTCAACCAGGTACCTCAGCTGCCTACGATTCCTTAAAAAATACCATAAATTGTTTGCGTTTTGTGCCATAAATCTAAAAATTTTGTCAGAGTAGGTGATGCTTTTTTTCCCCCTATGTTGGAAATCTCATGTTGTAATGAAACCCCTCCTATCTAAATGGATATCTGATTTATGGGGCTTTCATATCTAAAATGTTGTAGATTATGCTTTAAAGAGATTATTGGTGTCACGAATGCCACAATAGTCACTCTTTTAAAAGCGTTACATCCTACATGTGCTCCTTAAACAGGTCAAAACACACTCACACACACACACACACACACACGCGGGAGCTATCTGATTTCAAGGGTGTTAAATGGTGGCTATAATGAAACTTGAGCAAGAAGAATTGAGACATAACATTGAACTATGGCCGTGTAAACCGAGCCTCACGCAGATAGTGACGCTGCTGAAGGCTACTGTGTGTTGACCCAGTAAGTCGACACTTCGCTAAATTAAAGTCAGCCACTCCTAGTTCGGCGTTGACATGGCAACATGACGGTGTTTGTGTCCATAATCTCATCATACAAACGCCTTGCTTCTGAGTTATGAAGAATGAGTATACTATAAGGTCGTGGGGCCTTGGATGTGCAGGTTAACTGTGAATTCACCTTGTTTCTGAGCTAAAGCTGCACTAGGCAAGTTTTTAATGTAAAAATACACCTGTGAGGATGTTGAGATTCTCCCTATCTGCCCAAATGAAATTCTGCAGAAAGTGATGAATCCAAACTTGAGAGTGAAATCCAAACTGTCTCCTAAACAGCAGTGAGCAGACAAAGCTGGACTCACCAACGTTAGATCTTCTCCTCTCTCGTCTCTTTGGTTTCCTTTGGTACAAAGCATCACAGACCGGCCGGGTTGGTGAACATGAGCGAGCTGTGGGACGTTTACTGATGTCAGGTTACATGATTTCTGGATGAAGGTCAAATTTTTCCTTACCTCTCGTTGCCATTTGCAGCTGCCAACATGCAAAGTTGCCTAGTGCAGCTTTAAGCAACCAGCATAACTGTCAAAAATGTGGTTTGTCTCAGAGGGATATGCAAAAAAAACAAAAAAAAAGTGTTTTTTGTGATATGATGATTTAGAGCACTAAATTAAATTACCATTGCATCGTTCACAATAACAAATGAGGGTGAGGTCAGCTCAGTGACAGCACCTTCAGCACTGTAGAGGTAAATCTGTTTTTTGTTTGTTGTTTGTTGTTTTTCAATATGTGCAATTTATTCTAGTTTCCATATTATTGTAATCAGATTTCCCCAATTTAAAACTACTTCACAATATCCATTATCGTCAAACCTTGAAGGCACGTGTTTTCGTGTGTGTGTCTGAATGTGTAAGTGTGTCGATGTGTGTATGAATAATCCTGTGTATGGGTGTGGGTGTGTGTAGTGCTGCTGGAATCCACTTTATCTGGACCCACTAGCCTGACTCTATGCTAATGTGAATGTAGCCGCTCATTCCAGAGCGCTGCAGTCCAGGATTACAGGCAGTTTGCTTCCAGTTTCAGTATTTTCTATTAAAAATTCAAATATTGAACAAATGAAATATTTGGCATGA
>NW_027279472.1:55000-97500 GCF_046629955.1 Centroberyx affinis
GGGAGAGAGAGGGAGGAAGATGTGGGTGGAAAAAAAAAGTTTGCAAAGGAAAGGGAAGGAGAGAGACTTAGGGGGGGGGGGGGGGATGGAGGGGGGGGGGCAGAGGAAGGAGCGAGAGAGAGGGAGAGAGAGAGGGAGTTGGTGTCAGTGAGTGAGTCTGCAGGGAACAGCATGTTTCTGCTCATTAAAGAGAGAATGATATGCCGACTGGCAGAAAACATACACGCGCGCACACACACACACACACACACACACACACACACACGCATGCACGCGCACATGCACACACACACGCTGACTGTAATTTGCCTTGGCAGACGAGACACTGATCTGACACTGAAAGCAGTCCGATGACAGCGCGTAGGCTGCAGAGCACAGACACACACGCACACACACACACACACACACACACACACACACACACACAGTCAGGACAGCTCATGCAGGCTGGCAGGACATGAGTTTGTGTGATCATAGTGACGTTTTCATCTCTCTAAAGCAGAGTGGTGTGCCATTACCCTGGTCATCATTCTGACATGATTTGACGGCTGTGTGTGTGTGTGTGTGTGTGTGTGTGTGTGTGTGTGCGTGTGTGTGTGTGTACATGCGTGTGCGTGTGTTTGTATAACTTATTTTCTGCTTTAAATCAGTGTTCAGACTAGCAGCCATTATCCTGTGTGTGTGTGTGTGTGTGTGTGTGTGTGTGTGTGTGTCCTCAGTTGCCAGTCAGACAAGTTCCTCCAGTTCTATTTATAGCCTCGAGGAAACAGGCCTGTTCTTACATGAACACACACACGACACACACACACACACACACACACACACACACACCACTCCTCTCAGGTGTGTGTCAGGAGAGGGAGGGTAGCAGTTAAGCTTATTTGCATGCTCCACCTTATCTTCAGGTTGTGTGTGTGTGTGTGTGTGTGTGTGTGTGTGTGTATGAGACACACACACACAAAAGGTGGGTCCTATATCACACCTGAGTGGGCGTGGCTAAGTGACAGGGGAAGTTGGAGAGAGGAAATGCGGCTACATTGTTTGAGGAACTGTCGGCGTGGAAAGAGAAAGGGAGAGAGAGAGAGAGAGAGAGAGAGAGAGTTACTACTGAGGTGAAAACACAGAGAGAGACAGAGGGAAAAGTTTCTATAAAAACAGCAAAAAAGAGAGAGAAAGAAAGTGTTTATGAGTCATCGAAGAAGACAAAGACAGGAAGAAGGAAAAAAAGACCAAAAGAAGAAAAGCAGGGAGAGGGAGAGAAAGAACAAAAGAGAGAGCGACTCCCATCCTCCCCCCCCCCATCAAACCTCTGAAACCACCAGCAGCACTCTTCTCAGTCTTGGCCGACAGCATTAGCAAGGGTCCCGACCTCAGTGTTTAGTCGGTGCGGGCTGTGAGGTCATCACTGTGCGCCATGCCGGGGTTGTGTCAGCCCAGTGGGTGCTGCCTGGCACCCCTGTTGTTTCGCTATGAGGGAGGAGGAGGAGGAGGAGGAGGGCAGGGGGACGACAGCCAGCTCCGCCACCAGGACCAGCTGGAGTCCAGTTACACCGAGAAGCCACTCAAGGCTCAGCAGAAGGGAGAGGTCAGTGTGTGTGTGTGTGTGTGTGTGTGTGTGTGTGTGTGTGTGTGTGAGTGTGTGTGTGTGTGAGTTTTACACCTTCAGAGTGAGGACATTGTAGCGAAGTGAGGTCATTTTGGCCCGGTCCTCACTTCTTCAAGGGGCTGTTTTAGGGTTAGGACCTGGTTTTAGGGTAAAGGTTAAGATCAGGCATGTAGTGGTGAGGGTTAAGGCAGTGGTTCTCAAAGTGGGGTCCGGGGACCACCATGGGGTCCTTGAGGGAGTTCCAGGGGGTCCCCCAGCAAATTGATGAATTGTTAAACTTCAGCATTTCATTTATAAGAAATTAGAGAATGTAGAAGAATGACTGTTTTGATCATAATTTCTCTGTTATCTCTCTACCTACAATACAGATAGTCATGGAATTCTGGACAAAATCATATCTGACAGTAAAAATATTCTCACATTTGGGTCCGAGAGACAAAATCTCATCAAAAAGGGGTCCGTGGCCCTAATGTGGACTAAACTAGGGGTCCTTGATATGAAAAAGGTTGAGAATCACTGGGTTAAGGTCAGGCTTAGGGGATAGGGAATGTATGCAGTCAGTGGATGGTAGAAGTACAAGGATGTGTGTGTGTGTGTGTGTGTGTGTGTGTGTGTGTGTGTGTGTGTGTGTGTGTGTGTGGTGTGTGTGTGTCTTGAACGTCCTTCCAGATGTCTCCAAACGACAGAAAGAACAGGTAACTCCTTCAAAGTGAGGACATTTTGCCACTCGGTTTCATGCGACTACAAAGTCTTGAGCAGGCAAATGATGTGTTTTTTTTACACTGCTTTGGTATTGCTTTTCATAACGTTACATCATCTTGAGCTAGCAAGCGCTAATTAGGTAGCATTAATCGAAAATAAACACAAAAACCTCAGTAAAATGACTTATGAGCTTCCCATCGACCCCGACAGTGGAGGAAACCGTTCTCCAGGCATCGTTTTTTGACACATTTATTCCTCTAGTCTGTCAAATGAAAGATGTAGAGAACTGGGAAGCTTTGATTGGGCTGGCATCAACTTCTCATCCATTTTGCACTTGCCAGGTTCAACTGGTGTTCGTGTAACCGAATCACATCAGTTGAGAAACAAGGAAGCGCGGAAAGCTGATTGGCTGTTGACGGCTGATGATGCAAAAACTTCCGTCTTGTTCTCCCTGGTCGCTCAGCTCTGTAGGGAGTGAATGGACTTCTGCTGACTTGTTGATCACGTTGGTAACAGTGTGAATCCACATTTATAGTGAAGGTTAATCAGTCAGGCAGGACTGTGTGTGTATGTGTGTGTGTGTGTGTGTGTGTGTGTGTGTTGGGTGGTTAATTGTAGATGTGATAGTGGATGGGAGGTGTTTCTGTGTGCACTTAACACCTACAAGATCAGTGAGAGTGTGCTCCACTGTGTGCATGTACTGTATGTGTGCACTTCAGAGGTAAGTGTGTGTGTGTGGGGGGGTAACGGTGTGTGTGTGTGTGTGCTTTGGAGTTGAATAAGTGTGAGTGTGTGTGCTTACTTCAGAGCTCAGTTTAACTGTGTGTGCATTTTGCAGATGAGTAAGTATGTGTGCTAATGCGCTCTTGTGTGCATATGCACTTCAGAGCTGTGTGTGTGTGTGTGTGTGTGTGTGTGTGTGTGTGTGTGTGTGTGTGTGTGTGCATCAGGCCCACTGGGGCTGATTGTTGTGATGTAATTAGTGCTGCTCTAATGAATACACTGATCTGTCTGACAACATCTAGTTTGAGGAGAGGAGAGGAGAAGAGAGGGGAGGGGAAGAAGAAGAGAGGAGAGGAAGAAGTAAGAGGAGAAGAGAGAAGGATGAAAGTATAGGAGAGGGAGGAAAGGAGTGTGAAAGTCTAAACAACTGCATTCCCTTTTTTCCCCCCTGCCATCTTTGGTGGGTCAGCGGTTGAACATAAATTATTTTAATCCATCCCTCTTGACTTTAAGGGAAAAAGGGAAATGAATCCCCCTCTCTACTTCTGCCCTGGGTTGATTCTGAACAAAATGGCCGCTGGCGGTAAGCACTGCGCTACAGTATCGCCGCCAGCTAGTGCAAAACATGACCTTTGCATATATGTTGTGTTCATACGGTCATATGTGCAGGACACGTGTTCTCTCAGCTCCTCTGACATGCCTCCTCAGAGAGTACAACTACCCAAGCAGGGGGGACATGAGATTAACATTTTTATTAACCCTTATATAACCAGACAGCAAGGGGAGCGAGGGTCACACACACACACACACACACACACACACACACACTAGCCATGTGTACATGCGCACAATAATGCGGCTATTGCAAATACTGAGAGTGAGAAGGAAATAGTCCGATTAAGACGTTTACATGATTCCATTGATTTGACTCCTCATATTAATCCTGTTTATATGATTGAAGTACTTTTATGATTGCACAGAGAGAACTGTGGGAATTCAAGGTTTCGTTTGCTTGAAAAATTAATTGCATTTCAATTGGAGTGTGTATGAGTCACTGGTGGAGTTTTTTCCTTTTAGCTCTGTCACATGCAGACTTCACTTCTGTCCCTCGCACGCAAACTTCACTCGCACTCCTTCATTGTTCTGACACTCGTCTAAAAATGTCACCTTCACCACGCTTAGGCCCGTCTACAAACTGTCTGAACACACATGCAAGAAAAGCTCTTCCTCTTCTTTTAAACTCCAAAAGTCCCAACTTTTTTGGAGCAACTGCTGTCCGCCATCTTGATCCAGCTTCGACCTTCACGTAGCACAGTGAGCTGGGCCGCAGTTCAGGAAATGTAACCAAAGTGTATACACATGTCCTGAGCGGTCTTAATTATTGCCAGTAAAATCAGATTACTCCACATATGTTTACTGAGATTATGCTTATTTCAACTGTGGCGTCCTGACTTTCTTGCTTTACTGCCTTAATCGCATGATAATCACAATATTGACGTGCATGTAAACATGACACACACACACACACACACCTGGGAGATGTCCACTGCTATTCATAGTATTCCCATGATGTCACATGCATTTCCTACCAATATGGCGCTTTACAATACACACAGCTCATTGGCTGTGTTTGTCATTTGATTGCAATCACCTGTTAATTTATTACAATCACCTGTTATGTTCCTACCAAGATGGCCGCATGGTGATGTAACAGAATACTATGAATACCAAAGTCTTGTACTGTTGGTCACTGAGCAGCTTTTACTGCTCAAAGACATTTCAATTGTTTCTTCTAGCTTATGCATCATCATCATCATCATTTTCTGCTGTTGATAGTATTTACACACATGCTACAACTATAGTAAATATCACATACTTGTAACAGCCATTTTACAGTTACTGATGCTGTACTGTATTTAGGATTGTTATTTTACTATGCGATGTCAGCATCTGGGGGATTTGAACCGGCAACCTTCCGGTGACCCGCCTTCGCCTCCCTCCTCCACGCTCCCGCCTCCACCCTTCACACCTGTGTTGCAACATCTTGAATCGTATCTTGCCGCAAACCCCCGAGTCCTTCAGCTGTATCGGCGGTTGCTATGTCGTTAGCCGCTTTTGTCAAACAAAAAACACTCTGATTAGCTTCTTGACTGACGGCTCTCGCCGGCGTTGCCGCGGCAACCGCCCGATAAGCCCGATTGGTGGAACGGGAGTGTTACACCTCGCCGTTATCTTCGACGTGTCAGGTGGTTCGCTCGAAAGAGACCTTTACACCTTCTTGTTTGTGTGTTTTCTCCCTTCTTCTTTCTCCTCAAAGGCACTGCCTGTTCCTTTGTTTTTTTTTCTCTTTCATGTCGACTCTCCAAAGCCCCTGTTTGTCATCCTTCCTGTGTCCTACCTTTTGAGTTGTGTTGTTTGTTTCCCTTCTCGCTGTTCTCTCTCTGCTGCTGTCTCCCCCCCTCCTCCTCCTTTCTATCTCCTCTTCACTAATGATCCGTACCATCAGGCTATCTATTATGATTTCCACCATCAATCCTTCTCTCTCTCTCTCTGTCTGGCAGTACGAGCAGATGAGATTCTCCTTTGCGTTCGCTCTCCCCTCGGGGCATAAAAGCGCACTTATTCTCAGAAAGCTACACACACACAGCATTGTGAGGGCAAAAGAAGACATATGTGCCATTACGAGGGATATCTCATCGACTCACACGCACACAGACGAACTCACACACACGCTGCTGAGAAATTAGATTGTGATGGAGCAGTGAATTAGATTTATCACTGGTTCAGAGGTGCCTCTCCCTTATATTACTCCCCCGTTCACAGATAGATAAGGCCATTACTGCAGGGAGAGACGGACAGAGAAAGAGAGACAGAAACAGAAATACAGAGAGAAAATAGACAGAGAGAGATAGATAATGAGTGACAAAGAGATTGGAAGTGAGACGGTCAGAGAATTGAGGCATGTAAACAGAAATAATGAAGCCGACAAGACAGATAGAGAGACAAACAGAGAGACAGATAGAGGGAGAGAGACAGAGTGGATGGAGAGGAGGGGAGAGAGAGTCTTCAGGGCCAAGATGGAGGGAGAGAGGGAAAGTAGTAGCGAGAGGAGGAAGAAGGGGAAAACGACGAGGCTATGTCAACACAACACAAATCACAAGTAAATGAGGCCACGTGTTCAAGTCTCACCCCATCTCAACGAGATCAGGCATGCAAGATGTAGCCTATTAAATTCACTTTGTTTCCTTTGACATGTTCTCCATCTATTTATTCTTCCTCCTTCCTTGTCTGCAGCAATGCAGTGTCTGTCTGTCTCTAAAGAATGTTGCTATAGAGCTAAAGTACAATTGACACAAGCTAGCCCACTTACTAACTAATGTACAAGATATGTGCAAGACACTAGTTAGCCAACTTACTGTGCAAGATAGAGTAGCTACAAGACACTAACTAGCAAACTAGTGTATGCATAAGACACTAATGTACAAGATAAAGCCAACTTACTAACTAATGTACTGCTAATGCTGAGACACTAGGTAGCCAGCTTAACTAATGTATGCACAAGACACTAACTAGCCTAGACACTAACTAATGTACTAGATAAAGTACAAGACACTAAAAAGCAAACTTACTAATGTAGCCTACAAGCCAATAACACAATCCTAAATTAACAGTAACTACTAACTAACTGATTCTCTATTACCAACGTTGGGTTGCTTGACAATCTGAGGACAACGACCAACAACCACTGTCAGTTAGGTTGCAAGTTTTGCAGAAACTTTACCAACAGTGGTCAGATGTTGGCGGTGGCCATTTTCTAATTGCGAAAACTGGTCCTACGGTAGTTGTCGACATTTCTAAACAAACATACAAACAAACATAATCAAATAGTCACACTATGTATATAAACTTAATACAATGCATGTTACAAACTGTAACTGTATTCTAATTTGAATTAGAAGTCACAATTGTTAGGCCTGTTACATTTATAATCATATCATCCTTGAAGGTTTTTTAATCTGTCTTGCAAGAGCTGAAGAGACAACTAGACTGTTGCTAGGTTACCAAAACATCCTGAAAAAGCAACAGCTATTTTCTGAGATTACTAAGCTAGTGTTAGCAAAACAACTTAATGAGACAGAGGAGTGGAACCACAGATGGAACAAATGGATGGACTTCAAATGGTAAACCTACGCATGTTCATCTTAGGCTAAATTTATCTTTCTCATATCTGTGAGTAACATTGTACATTTGTTATGGATAATTGTCTGTTTGCTTAACTTGGTGGCCCAACATCTTGATCCAGTTTGTTATTGTTGGCTTGATACTCAGATGACTAATTAACAGTTTAACAGTTTAACAGTTTAACAGTTTAACTAACTAACTAACTAACTAACTAACTAACTTAATTATCAGACCACCCATGTGTTTTTTGTATCTCTCTCTCCACCTTCAAAAGCTCGTAACCCAGTTTATTTCCTGGTATTTTCACTCCAGATAGTCTTTGGTGCCTGTCCAACGGGAAAAGTGTGAGTGTGAAACAATATCATCCAGGTGCTAATACTGCGCAGGTCAGGGTCAGCGCGCTCGTACAAGCATACACTCGTACGATCACGCTCTCTCACACACACACACACACAGACACGGTTTGCCTTGCCAGACTGTCAGCTTGCGGGGTCTAGTTAGTTGTTATGCAGGTGGGGAAGCTGCTGTCTGTGTCAGAGTTTCCCTCAGGGCGGGTTTCAGGGTCGCGCACCGACCTGGCAAGGCCGCCGCGCCGCAGCTGAGCCAACTGCTCAGGGTCAAGCCTGTTTGGGCTGGGGAGCGGGTGTGTACACAGGTAGGCCTTTTGGTGCGTTACACAAGCAGAAACGCACCGATGGAGAGGCTGGAGAGGCTTTTGTCTCTGGCATTTTTTTTTCAGTGCCTTGTATGATACTGTGGAAGTAGTAAAAGTGAAAAAACAACAATAACCTTTCTTCCTCTTTCCTCTTATTTCCTCTCCTAGCACTTCTCTATCATATAGAAAATATAGCCGTCAAATGACTTAAATGTCAACGTAATAGTCCAAAACTGTGTTTCATCAATGACCAGTCATCAAAATGACCAGTCGTTTATTTCAAACTATAATTGGAGACAGGGTTTTATTTCATCTGGACAGTAAAACCAAGATGCTTTTATAGCTGAATATTGTATGTTTATGTATGCAATCCCATGATAAAATATTCTGTGCATGGTGTATCTGCAAGTCTCCTATTCAAACTATTTAAACATTTTCAGTGCCTGTTTAACTAGGAGACGCATATCCATACCAATACCCATTTAGTATTTAATCTTCAAGACACACCATGCCTTTCCCCACTGGATGCAGCGGCAGCATCATGGCTGTGTGTTGCTTTGCTGGCTGTGGACGCTGCTGTGATTACCGATGACGTAAAAAAACATCTTGACAGAGTTTTAATTAGAGGATCAGACTCACTTTGTTGGCAAAGTACAATAAACGTGCAGGAATTTGTCTTGGGGGGCTTTTGTAGTAGAGTTGCACGATTAATCATGTTTAAAGTCACAATGAAATGAAAAATGACTTTTTGCTAGCTTGTTTTCCATGTCATAATTTACACCTAGTTAACAATAAATGTCAAAAAATTGTAATTTTGTTTTGTATTTTTATATCAAAATCCATTACTTTTACTTTGTGACATCATGCTGCACCAGAAGGCCGCCCCTCCGCCCCTCCCATCCAATAAAAATGCCTTTCTCTCCCTAACTGATCTCTCATTGGTTTGCACTTTTGAATGTTCCCTCCCTGCATTACGTCCCGCCCCAACATCCTGTTTCAAAAGGAAATACATCAAGTTAAGGAAGCAAGATGCTCTCAAAATGCGCTTTTATTGTCACTTTAATAGTATCTGGGACTACAATACTGGGAGTACAATTTTAGCCATATTCATGCAGCCCAAATTGGTACAGCAACATTTAAAACTTGAGTGTTACAATCGTTTACTTGTCAAAACATCCAAGAGACAGGCTACTATTGTATTCTGAAAAGATGCGTTTATTGGAAGTTCTCCTTTTCCCTTCGTACCGCATGTTGAGGATGTAACCACCTTCCTGTTTTTAACAGGACACTGACTCAGATGAAGAGATATGTTGGATGACGCCATTCGAATATTTCTGGTTAATCCTTTCCAATCTTATCATATGTGTCAAATCCCCAAAGAGACGTGACATTGGCTTATTCCAGGGCTTTATAAGGACACACACACTGACACACAAACACTGACACACACATATCTCTGTGGGGAAGTCACAGGCTTGTCATGAGGATTGATCTAATGGAAGTTGCCACACCGACTCGTGCAGGAATGTTGCTAGGTGACAGATGTGCAGGTATGGAGAGAGCCATCAGTAACGTGATCAGATTTTTAAGTGTGTGTGTGTGTGTGTGTGTGTGTGCGTGCGTGCGCGAGCGCCAACGTCTATCACAGGGCCTGGGTATCCTCTTGCAGGAGAAATGAGGATCTCCATGGCGACCCCCGACGTCCTATATCAAACTGATTACCCAGGGTGCATTCTGTCGTCTCGGGGCGTGTACTCATAAATAAAGCCGGCGAGCAGAGAGAGAGAGAGAGAGATAGAGAGAACGAGAGAGTGAAGAGGCAGAGGAAAGGATGAGAGAAGATAAATAAGGAGATAAATAAGCAGGGAATCCGACTGAGAACAGAATCAAACGTGGGGTCAAGTTGTTTTATGGAGTTTCATCCAAGCAAATCGTCAAATCAAGTCACGCGTTCCGGCCCCGTTGATAATTTCCATAAAGCCACGGACGGCTGCAGCTCCTATCTGTTGCATCACCTCATCACTGTTGCGCCCGTAATCGCAGTAAAGAACGCCGCCTCCGGTGTTAGCGCTGCAGTAACTCTCCTGTCGTAGCTTCCTCATTCTCTGATTTAAGCCCCAGATAGCTGGAGAGTGTAGATCTGATGCTGCTATTTCAGGATTTCAGCATTAAAAAAAAAAAAACAATAGATCTTGGCACCGAAGTGCTGATTTGACGTCTATTTTGAGAAAGTATCAGATGGGCAGGGTTTACCACACAGGATGGTGAATTAGTAACAGAGATTTTAGATAATTGCTGAAAAGTATTTTAAAGTGCTGTTGAAGGTACTGGTAGTAGTACCTTGGGTTGTGTCTCTTCCTCCATGTAAAAAAACCCCAAATCAGCAATTCTCTGTGATCTGTTGCTCCGGTAGAGGAGACTGGAGAATTGTGTTTTTTTCTCTCTCTCCATTCATTGCCATTGTATGGAGGAACAGTCTGAAAATCACACTTCTAGCATGTTAAGAAACGCAAATAAAGCAGATTCTGACAATAAATAAAAAAACTAGTCATTTTGCGATTTGTGATTAAGTGAATCTCTTTCTCTGTGCTTATTAAACCTTACAGTTTGAACAAGTGTAACACCGAAATCCGGTCGGAGGAAACTTATGCCGATGGAACAAAGAGAAAAATATGATTACCAATAATTGTAAATACGAGTCTCTCAGTTTTTTCGCCTATTTACAATTATTGGTAAAAGTATTATTTTCTTCGTTCAAACCGATACCTTCAAAATCACTTCAAAATCTATTTAGTATATATTTCTGTGATTGTCAGCTTACCTGTCACTCAATTCAGTTAAATTGTCCATATTTAGTCGACCCACCTATCTGATCCTCGACCCAAGCAGATTAAAATAACAATTATTTACAAACAATATTCTGTGTCTGTGTTGTGTCTCACAAAGCGAAGTCATCTTACTGAAACAGACCAGTATACAACAGTCACGCCATATCTAACCTTTTAAATCCTGTTTATTTGTGGACGTCCAGCAAGTTATTCATTGGATCTGAATTCACTTAGAGAAAGCAAATGAAGATTTCCGCACACATAATTCACCTCTGCTGTGTCTTTTATTTATATTTATTCATACAAGACCTTTATCAAGACATTTCTCACGGCAAGAAATAAAAAAAACCCCAGCAGAGGTGAATTTTGTGTGCGGGAATCTAGTTTTCTATGGGTGATTTAATGGGGATCTGGATCTTTCCCAGAATTATTTAAAGGACTGCCTATGGTGTGCATCCTCCATATTTATCATAAGATGTGAATACACTTAAGTTACATAAATTCTCACTTTTCTCCCTACCCCATCCCCTCTTTCCCCCTTTTCCCTCTCTATTTTTTTCTCCTAATAGAAAAGCGTGAAGGAGGGAATCCTGTTAAAGCAGACCAGCTCCTTCCAGAGATGGAAGCGGAGGTACTTCAAACTAAGAGGGAGGACCCTCTACTATGCCAAAGACTCTAAGGTAAAGTAAAGTCTGAATATCATCTGTAGATAATTTAATATTATTCTTTAAAGAGAACGTTCAGGAGTTTTAGAAGCTTATCTCTTGGAATAAATAAAAGGTAAACCTGCACTAGGCAAATACTTGTGTTTTATCAGCATATGTCATGAAATAGAGCTGCAGAAGAGAAGAGTATCCCATCCCCCTCTATAATGTAGATTCACTCTATTCGCCCAAGTTCTGATTATTTTGGCTGTCTGGTTTGGTCACTTGTAGGAAATCTCAGCACACAGCAAGTGACGAATCAAAAGTTAAGAGCGAAATAACATAAAAACTTGCTCCTAAACCTCAAAGAGAAAGCTGAACCTCACCATCTCCACTCCCACCAGACACTAAGAAGAAGAAATGTAGGTCCTAGGAGTCCCAGCTTTAAATAAAAAAAAAGTTTTCACACCAGAGTTTTTCATCTCTGAGAAGCTGGCACCAACCTCCTGCTAGCATTTGTTAGCAATGCTAGCGCAAGTCAGTGAATTATGAAACCGAAATTGCATACTTACCATTCCTACAGCTGTTGAAGAACATCAATGGTTTGGTGATTTGGAGGTGTCGGAAAAAGAGAAAGTGTGCTTAACCCTCCTGTTGTGTTCGTTTCATGTTAATTAATTCTGTGTTCCCGGTCCAAAATGACCGCCCCATTATAGCTGATTATAAATCCATAATAATACATACATTATCACCTAATGTTGTGTTAGATCTTTTTTATCAACTTAAGTTCTTGTGAACGTTACAAGTTTTGAACTTCTATTTGCTATTTTTGGCCTGTAGGCCTCATTGACCTGAGCTCATACAACTCGTTTTTGAGTAAAAAAAAAAGCATAATGTATGGATTATTTTGACTATAACAAATACTCAGATGAAACATATTGTGCTATTTATCACGACTACTTCATTTCTAATGACCGGCCATTTTTGACCAGGAACACCACAGGTGTACAAAAGTTATATAAAACACCCAAAATTTAATGAAAATTATCAAAATTTATTCAGATGCCCTGTGTGGACAAAGTCATGGAACCTTATGACAATCAGATTAAATGAACTACATTTTTCAGAGAGAAAACTAAACTAAAAATAAAATAAAAGTTGATGTTTACATTGTTTGTCGTTCATTTTTTCCCATCAGTCTCTGATCTTTGATGAGGTGGACCTATCAGACGCCAGCGTGGCCGAGACCAGCACCAAGAACATCAACAACAGCTTCACGGTAACCAGCGCAGTCTTAAAACCGTTAAAACCGTGATGTTTTTGTCTTTCTTGGTTGTTTCTGTCATTTTATGGTAGTATGCCTTTTTTTTTTATGTTTTGTCGACAGGTCATTTGACGATTGATCTTTTGTTACTTTTTTACTCTGTAAATGCTATAAAATGTGATTTAAAAACTAAACCCAACTAAAAATTGAAAAAAAGAAAAGCATTAAAAGAGCAGATTCGACTGTGTTTTCAGTGGCAAATTCTGCCGGCTGCCACAGCTGCAGAGTTTTCTGTGGAGCTGTTACATAATTCGTAGTTCATATTTTCAAGCTGAAAAGTCTTGAATTATAAAACAGTCCTCAGATCTGTTTGGCTGAGTCACGACCGAAGCCGATGCAAAACACCCGGTAAACACACACACACACACACACACACACTGACTGCATAACAGATCATTTCGATGTTATAACTCATACCAGTACTTGCTTGGTGGAGGAAGAGCATTATTTAATTAGTTAAAGTCTGCAGCTTAATAATTTAGTTGGGAGAGAGCGATATTTTTGTCAGCATCGTCCTGATAACGAGGTATGATGTTGGGATTTGATGAGATATAGATGCAGCTGTACAGATTCATTATCTCTCTCTCTCTCTCTCTCTCTCTCGCTCTCTCTCTCTCTCCCTCTCTCTCCCTCAGGTCATCACTCCATTTCGGAAGCTGATGCTGTGTGCGGAGAGCAGGAAGGAGATGGAGGACTGGATCAGCGCTCTCAAGTCCGTCCAGAAGTGGGAAACCTACGAGGTTAGCGCTCGAGCCTCTTCCTTCCTCTCATCTCTCCATCCTTCCCGCTTTCTATTTATTCCCTTAATCCCCCGCTTTTCACTCACTTCATAAGGCATATATCCGCCTATTTACAGTACAGCTGAGCCACTGGTGATGCAAACAGTCTCTTTTTTATGTGTTTTAGCATTGCAAAGTTATTAATTCTCGTGATTTTATAATCAGACAAATATAGTAAAAGTCGACATGACTGATACTGAAAAATACAAAATGGAGGATCTAAAAATACCTGGTTTGAATAGAAGCAAATTATGTGTGTGTGTCCTAACATCATGTTTATTTCCCCTTTTTTTCTGCTCATTGATGAGAATAAAACTTTTTTTTTTTTTTACTCAAACTCATCACCTTTTCTACTTTCTCCGAGGAAATGCTCTCCCTTCCTCTCTCACTCCCTTCATGTCCTTTCACTCCCTTATCTCCCTCTCTTTCCCAGCAGATTGATGTCTCCCATAAAATTAGACACTGTGCTTTAATAGGCTGTAAAGAGAGCGGAGGACTCTAAGCTGTTATCTAAGTTGAGCGTAGCGTCTCTCTCTCTCTCTCTCTCTCTCTCTCTCTCTCTTATGTTTTAGGCTTCCTCGCTCCATTTTTAATTCATGCAGTTGGGTTGTTATTTCCGCTTCAGCAGGCCGGGCAGTTTGAATTGTTAAAGCGTAAATGTGTTGCTGACAACTTTAGGAGGGGAGTGTGTTGTCATGGGAGGTTTAACTGTGGATGTACACAGATATACATAACACTGCTGACAGCATCTTCTGAAGGTCAAATGGCATAGTGAGGAAAAGTCTTTTGGCTTTCGGAATCAGTAAACCAAATGTATTTTGTCCAAGCTATGTCTGATCACAGAGGGTTTGAATAATAGTGTCTTGAAAATATAAGCTTTGTAAATACGAGGGCAGTTGCTTTTCAAAGGCGCTGGGATCATTTTCTCATCACTCCGCAACAACATGCTTGATATCAAACGAAACTAGACACTCTCATCTTTCTAACGCTACCAAACACAACACAACTCCATCCATATTCCCTAGCTTCTTACCTATCAAAAGAGGCCAGAACCATCCATATAGGCCTTATAGTTGTGGAGCTATTCTTAATTAATTCTTAATGTGATTTTAGGCGTTTTTCCTGAGTTCTGGCTGAGCTCTAAGTGGTTAATCCTTGTTTTGGATTTGTTTCTAGCTGTTATGAACACATTTAAAGATGGAACATTAAGGTCATTTTCTTATCCCTCCATGTTCCTCCAGTCAGTTATGTCATTGTCCTATCCTTGAAATAAAGTATTAATATTATTTTAATGTCCGTATCTATCAGATCATACCACATCAGTCAGCTGGAGCGTCAACATCATTGTCTTATCCTGCTGTGTTTCTCCTTCCTGAGGCCACACAGTTTAATATGGACCTCTGATGTCATCGTCTTATCCTTTTGTATCCCTCTTCCCCTCGCCATTTTGTTTGGCATGAAACACAAAAGTCACTGTCCTATCCTAAAATATCTCTCTTTTCCCACTCCAGTTATTTCGATGAAACACACCGGATGTTTTTTGCCCTGTCCTGCTATATTTCTATTTCTATTTCTGCCTACCAAAAGCCAGCCAGTTTAACATGGAGCGCCGGTGTCACCGTCCCGTCCTTCTGTATTTCCTCTCCCTCCCCAGGCCAGCCAGTTCAACATGGAGCATTTCTCCGGGATGCACAACTGGTACGCCTGCTCCCACGCCAGACCCACCTTCTGCAACGTCTGCAAAGAGGCTCTGCCAGGAGTCACCTCCCACGGCCTGTCCTGTGAAGGTACACACACACACACACACACACACACACACACACATTTGGAGTTACATTCATCCTCCTACATTCACACATTTGAAGCTACATTTTTCCTAGGATTCAACCAGTATGGCTCTGAAGCTGCCGAGAGATGATATTTCGTTCCAGTACCCGGTATCTTTAAATTTGACCATTTCCCTGCCAAAAAATGACAAGGATTCAGTGTTTCCCCTTAGAATTATAGTCTCATCTGGGTGGAAAAGCCTCTGAAACAGGATTTAGACCGTCACAGGACTGTAAAACTCTCTAATAAAATTCTTTCAGGTGTGTTGGCAGCTCCTGGAGGCAGGGTGAGGCAGGTTTTTACTGCTGTTTTTATAGACTGCCCCTCAAGCTGTTGCGTAAAATCCTATCCTCACGTCTCTTATATCGCCGGTGGACAATAGCAACTGTCTGATATCCAATCTTTATGAAAAGGCCAATGTCGGCCAACCAATACACCTTTACGCATTGCTTGCACACATGCTTGTGTTATGTGTATTTAAGTTATTTATCATACTTAACCGTTATTTATCCCTCCTCTGCAGTGTGTAAGTTCAAGGCCCATAAGCGCTGTGCGGTGCGCTCCACCAACAACTGCAAATGGACCACACTGGCCTCCATAGGAAATGACATCATTGAGGACGAGGAAGGGGTGAGTGACTCGGCTGTGTGTGTGTGTGTGTGTGTGTGTGTGTGTGTGTTTGTGCATAACAACCAAGACTCAAACTCAAGTTTTGTTGGAATGTCGACTCTCACCGTGTGAATATTTTGAGAAAATTGATAATTGTGCGCAAGAATGTTTATATGTGTGTGTGTGGGCCCATTCTGTGTGTGTGTGTGTGTGTGTGTGTGTGTGTATGGGTGTGTGTGTGTGTTAGTTTGTTAGGGCAGACATCAATTCACTTTCAATCCAATTCATTGAAGCTGTGGCTCGTTTGGTAATACTAAACAATTTGTTCTCAATTAATACCGAAATGGTTGAATATGACAATTCTGTCAGTGTGGAAAAGCAGGAACGCTGTTTGATATGTTTTTTCTTTGTTCATTTTTCATAGATGTTTGCATTCAAAGCTTTAAAAGTGTATATTACATGATAGGTGGCATTCATTTTAAAAATGTGTTTTGGTCAAACTTTTTCTGATGTAGTCAAATGAGTCTTGGTTCACAGCGTTTGATCGATAGCAAAATGTTTTACAATATTTGCATTGCAATTTGAAGCGAACCGGCTCCCTGATTTGAATGCAGTGAACTGAACGCTGCCATGTGTCCTCCTCCCTCCCCCCCCCCTCTCTCTCTCTCCCCACACCAGGTGTCCATGCCGCACCAGTGGCTGGAAGGCAACCTGCCGGTCAGCGCCAAGTGTGTGGTGTGTGACAAGAACTGCGGCAGCGTCCGGCGGCTGCAGGACTGGCGCTGCCTCTGGTGCAAGGCCATCGTGAGTGACACGGATTTTAGAGAAACTTCCCCTCCTTGCTATGTTTCTGTGGAAATGAGTTATGTTCGATTTACAGAGGACAAACCTCCATTATGCAACATATAAGGTTTTTCACTTTCTAACCCTTATAAACAAACAGAGGGTCTTCAGCAAAGTCTGGCTCAGGGTTAAAGGATAATATCGGTGTTTTTTTTTTTAGTTTGTGCTAATCGTCTAGGTTCCCCTCTCCTTTCCATTCTTCCTGGTTTCTCTGCACACAGTCAGCATAGTTGGAGATATCAGCGCTCGTTTTCCTCCTTCAGAAGAAGCCATTTGCTGCCATTCATTCTTGTCCAGCATGAAAGGCAACTTCAGAATCAGAATCAGAATCAGAAATACTTTATTGATCCCCGAGGGAAAATTGGGTTACGTTGCAGTTGCTCACATTCTAGAAGAGAAATATATATAAGCATAGAGAAATTGTAAGAAAAATAAAAATAAGAAATATGTAAAATATGTGCATTATACTACAATATATAACAATAATAATATAGAAATAAGAGAAATAAGAATGGCTACTGGTCAAACTTTCTGTTTTCTCCTTATTTCACTGAGTGTCCATGTCTTATTATTTAGGTCGTCTTTGTTAGCCCAGGTTTTTTATTTTAAGGTTTAACATCACAAAGTTTGTATTTTAAAAACATTGAAAAACAAGTAAATGTTTAAAATTCTAATTAGATAGACGCACGCATTGCAAAATGATTGGGGGAAATGTAAACTAGACGTAGACAGCAGTAAATTGGCTGTAACTCTAAATGCCACCGCTATTCTCTATTAAAGTTAAGATTAGTCAGATGTTGCAGATGAGTTCATTTCCTCTGAATCCTCTGAATATTGTTTGCTTACTTAAACGTATATGTAACGCTTGTTCCGCCATGCTGGATCGTGCAAATGAACAAACGACCGCAATGCATTCTGGGTGAGATCGCGCTCCCGAAGTCTCTATAGAGATAGACGCCGACTCGCTCCCTCGGCCCTCAGAGGGTCGACCTCAGGAAGTTCGTTTCGGAGTTTTCGGAGCGGCGGAGCGGCGGCAGGGATTCCTCCGAGGGGAACGAGCCGAGGGGAGGACGAGGAGGTTCAGGCTAAAAGGAGAAAGGGAACTGGGCCACTGAAGATGAGAATTTTCCCTGTGGGGAATAAAATAAAACAGCAGAATACAGGCTGAACAGCAGAGAGTCGGCCCATATCAGCAAAACTCACCCGTTAAGACTGATACCAGCACTTCAATACAGCATGTTGTTAAGAGAACAGAAGAAGAAGAAGAAGATAATTCAGTTAAGCTCTTCCTGGGTGTCACACACACACACACACACACACATACACACAGAAACTCACAGATACACAGATGTAGTGCTTTAGTAAATCCAGCTGTTCCACTTAGTAGTAGCTGAATTGTTTTTTGAGTGTTTAGGGCAAGTGGGCATGCATGACAAAGACTAATCCCCAACACACACACACACACACACACACACACACACACACACAATGAATCAGGGTGGTATTTGTAAAGGTTATAGAACTGACATTTGGTGCGTTTCAGAGGGATGCAATGACCTTTCTGCCTCCGCTGAAATATAGGATTACTATGGAGACCACTGACTCTGGTGTGTGTGTGTGTGTGTGTGTGTGTATGTGTGTGTGTGTCTGTGTGTAGGTCCACAACAGCTGTAAAGAACAAATGGGGAAGGTGTGTCCATTGGGTCAATGTCGAGTGTCAATCATTCCTCCCACCGCCCTTAACAGCATCGACTCAGACGGTGAGACGCACACACACACACACACACACACACACACACACGCACACACTCCTTTGTTCATAATCTTTTGCTGAGGTTCAAGGTTCAGTGTCTTCTCTTTCAACCTGACACAGTAACATGTGACATGACATGATGGGGTCCTGAACTCAAACTTAAAGCAATTTCCTCACACATTCCTGCTCAGGCTTCTTAAAGGCCGCCTCAGTTCCGCACTGTCTTATGGTAAAAGAACAAAATGGACTCCTAAACCAATCCCCAAAGTAATTGATTAAGCAATAAATGTATAAATGTGGGAATTTTGTCGTCATCCGTCATCCTCTTGAGATCAAGATCATGTCCCGATTCTTTACTTACTTATGTTAATTTCCCAATTCCAATATTTCGATTCAATTCAAATAAGCTTTATCGGCATGAATGTAAGGGATCTAATATTGTCAAAGGATTTCAGTACATCACAAAGCAATTAGTGTATTATATTTTTACCTTAGACATACATCATAGAGATAGAAAGGTAAAAACAAAACACATGAATATAAGACTTAAATTTAAGAAATCAAACTAAATCAAACCTTAGTTACTAGACACTAAGTTACATTATGTGGCTGTTATCAATAGAGACAATAAAAAGGTTTAAATAAGAAATAAATTAACTTAAAAATAAACTTTCCAGCAACACACACAGCCTTTTCCTCTTCACCAAGCACTAGTGGAAGTTTCATGACACAGATCAGAAAAGTCTGGAACATATTTTTTCTCATATTCAGGGTAATATTTGTCTCTTATTTCCACATAATTTGGGCATTCAAATAAAAAAATCGAATTCTGTCTCATGCAGTTCACAATTCTGACACATCTCAGTTTTATATGCCTTTATTTCACTCAATTTCAAGTGTGTGATCGCAGAGTCTTAATTTAGATAATATTCTGTTTTCTTTGGGATTTTGAATACTTCCATACTTGCCAGTTGAATCTGACAGTCAAAGATGCTAGTTTACTATGAGATGTGATGCTGTCTTTCCATTTTGCAAAGTACATATTGTTTAAGTTAGACAAACATTTTTCTTTTCAACTGTGGTGTTGATCTCCCTTTCTTTCCCTCTTTCCTTCTGCGCAGGCTTTTGGAAGGCCACCTCAGCGTCCTGCTCCAGCCCGCTCCTGGTCCTGGTCAACTCTAAAAGCGGAGACAACCAGGGGGTGAAGTTCCTCCGCAAGTTCAAACAGCTCCTGAACCCGGCTCAGGTCTTTGACCTGATGAACGGAGGACCAGAGCTCGGGTATCTCATATATCTATACTCAATATCTTTGATCGGAAGCTGAATTCTCACGCTTTCTTCTTCCTTGCTGATCAGAAAACATGCAGACACTTACGACCTCTTCTGATTCGTTAGAGTCCACTGGGAAATTTGGCATACAGATGATCCTACAAGCAGCAAATCAATTCTAATTGTTCAAAATAAGTGAAATAATTTTACTGAAACAAGCTCATATGTCAGGTATCCAGCGGATCCAAACTAGGGATGTCCTGACCCGATCCAGTTTTTTTTTTGCCTCTGATACCGATCCAGGTTATTACATTTTGTACTGATCCGATATTTTTGTAAATAATTCAAAAGTGTTTATTTTTCAGCACCGCACTTTGTAAAGCAACGTTCAAATCAATCTAGTGCACAGTCAAACTCCTGGGGCAAATGTCTCCAAATGTCTGTAGTGAGACTAATTGTGTTTACATCTTTTCAAGCAGTCCAAGAGGTTTTCACATAACTTGTTGTACAGTTACAGTTCGAGTCTGAAAGACAGTGTGGAGAGAGCAAACTATAGCATGACTCCTGATGATGCTTTTTGGGGTTTTTTTAGCTTTTTCGCTGTCGTGGGGTATTTTATCTCATTTTTTCCGACACATTCTCAGCTTGGGCGCAGGCTTCTTCTGAGCTTCTCCCCGTGAGAAGTCGTTGAAGTCGTTTCTTCGAGTGCCTGGTTAAATTAGTAGTATTGTAATTAGCTCTGCTGCTGCCGCCCCTCCAAACACAAACATTACAATTAGCTGTTTGACTGCTTTCGCTCTGCACTTTAAAGTAATTCACGGCTGCTGCCAGCTGCTTTTAAACAGTGCGTCACACACTGCCGTCAGTGGTGGATGACGCTTGTTTACAGCAAATACTTTTTTTTGGGGGGCAATTTACATAAGTGGATCGGAGGGGGAGAAGTTTTTTTTATTTTTTTATTTTATTTATGTGTTTATTGATTTTTGATTCAGAAAACATTACGATTGCGTCAAAGCAACACACATCAACAAAAACAACAATTAAAAGAGGGACAAAATCAGAACAAAACAGAACATCTCGGCTCACAGACTCACACATTCAAACAGGCAAATGACTCAAGTTAAATAAATACATTTATAAATGGATCGCAAGTTGATCGAAGCAATGGCAACGTCTCAGAATTCACCTATTGTATCTGATCAGTGCCTCCTTAAGTGGAAAAAAGTAAGATATGTACTGTGTGTTTGCCAGTAAGCAAGGAAACTCATTATAAAACTAATAATAACTAATAAAACTGCTAAGATACCTGGGGTTAACTTGGTTGATTAAGAATATCTTAAACAGATTATACTCTCCTCCTAACATTTGTCTCTTACTGTCTCCTCTGTCCTCTCTCCTCTCCTCTCTCCTCTCCTCTCTCTCCTCTCTCCCCTCTCTCCTCTCTCTCCCCTCTCCTCTCTCCTCTCCTCCTCTCCAGCTTGCGTCTCTTCCAGAAGTTTGTGACGTTTCGTATCCTGGTGTGCGGAGGAGACGGCAGCGTGGGCTGGGTCCTGTCTGAGCTGGATAAACTCAACCTCCACAAACAGGTAAGAAAGACGAGCGGGAAGAGGAAGGAGAGGAGCAGAAGAGGTGGCGGAGGAGGAGAACAGGGTGATGATGAAGGGAATGTAGTGTATAATTGGGTATAATACTGTATAAAAAGAGAAGGGAACTATAATATATCGGGTAACTGGACAGAAGTCATCAAATTATTTTTCACCCTGTGTCTCAGTTTGTAGCCTTTTGCTGAGAGCATTGCCCATCTGCAAATCTGAAAAGGAAATATGTAAATAACCTAATTATTACTGTTGAACATTCGGGGAATAAAGTCTTTAGAAATCTTGACCCTATAAACCAGAAGATGAAATCGAGGTGGTAAGAGAAAGAGAGAAAGCAATAAATAATAAACCAGAGGAAGGAGGAGTTACCAATGCTACACTGCCTGAGTTAGCCTGTCAATTAATGCCGTGGAAGCAATCTGAATTAATAAATGTCATGTCAAATCACTCGGTATCAATTAATATCATGTTAAATTCCATTTGGGTAAACGAAATGCCGTGTCAGATCAGTTTGAGTCATTTCATGTCATGTCACTCAGTTCAATTTGGATCCGCCACAGTAAAGTCTCTCTCTCTCACTCTCTGTAGCGAGTCTGTGAGCAGGACTTTATCTCTGGTGTGTGTCTGTATGGGGCATGATGTAATGATTTGTTGGATGGGACACTCTTCTCTATTGCAATCCCACTTTGTGATTTAGGCTGATAAAAATGTAAAAAAAAAAAAAAAAAGACATAAAAATCGTTCCCTAGTGCAGCTTTAAATTGAAAAATTGGTTCATAGATTTGTTTGCAGATGGAACATAGATAGTCTATAGATAGCTTCCAATAGTCTTCATACAGTTAAACTGGGTCCTCTCTCTTCTCTTTACTCCTTTTCAAACTTCCAATCTCTCTCTCCCTCCCTTATTGGCCTCTCTCTCTCTCTCTGTCCATCTCTCCACTCTCTCCCTCTCTCTCTCTCTCTCTCTCTCTCTCCCTCCCTCTCACTCTCTCTGTCTCTCTCTCTCTCTCTTTCTCTCTCTCCTCTCTCTCTCTCTCTCCCCCTGTCCCTGTCCCTCCCTCTCTCTCTCTCTCTCTCTCTCTCTACCCCCCCCCCCCCCTCCCCGCAGTGCCAGCTGGGTGTGCTGCCTCTGGGTACAGGTAATGACCTGGCTCGGGTGCTGGGCTGGGGCGGCCTGTGTGACGACGACGCCCAGCTGCTGCAGATCCTGGAGAAGCTGGAGAGGGCCACCACCAAGATGCTGGACCGGTAAGAGCTTTTCAAAACGAATGCCAAATCCCATGCCAGGAAAAGCATTAGTAGGTCAAGCTTGGTGGTATTTTTTTAAAGATCATTGGTTCCTCACAGCAACAAAGACCCAGGTTCGATTTCTTGTCTGTTTTGGAGTCTGCATGTTCTCAGAAGTGAAGCGTGGAACCTGCACTCTATGCTGCAAAATCACTTTATTTATTAAAAGACAATGTTTCTGCCCATGACAGTCTTCATCACGTCTAAGTTTCTAGTTTGCATGTTTCCCTGCCTTCTGCCCAGAGCATTCTGGGTACAAGTTCAAGTTCAAGTTTATTGTCACATACATTTAAAAAGTACAATGTACATTCAAATGCAATGAAATGCATCTGCCCTGGCTCTATCTCAGCCCTTAAAAACTATATATAAATAAGAATAAATAAAAAAAACAAAAACAATAAATAAGAGATCCCACAAATAATAATCACTGTGAGTTATGTAAAGTGCTACTGTTCAGTAATCTAACCGCTTGGGGGTAAAAACTGTCTTTGAGGCGGCTGGTCCGAGCTCTGATGCTCTATAGGACTTTTTCCTGAGTGAAGGAATGAGAACAGACCATGTGCTGGGTGGCTGTTGTCCTCCATAATGCTTAGGGCCTTCCTTCTACAGCGGGAGGTGTAAATGTCCTGAATCTGTGGCAGTTTTTACCGTTTTTACCGTCCTCCTCAGTTGTTTGTGGTCTTGTTCAGTCAGGTTCCCAAACCACACCAGTATGCCTCCAGTGAGGATGCTCTCTATGGTAGCCTGGTAGAAGTTTACAAGGGTCTTTGTGGACATCCCATATTTTTTAAGGCATCGCAGAAAGTATAGTCTCTGTTGTGACACAACTGGTGTTTAGAGACCAGGAGAGGGAGTCTGAGATCTGAATGCCTAAGAATCTGAAGTTATTCACAATTTCAACAGGGACATCATTGATGTTAACTGGTGGCTGCACAGGTTTGGACTTCCTAAAATCAACAATTATCTCCTTTGTCTTCTCAACATTTAGGGAGAGGTTGTCTTGAAACCATATGGATAGGTCCTTCACCTCTTTCAGGCGTCCTCATTGTTGTCATTTATCAGTCCAATCACCATGGTGTCGTCCGCGAATTTCACAATGCTGTTATTATGATATTTGGCAACACAGTCATATGGGAACAGACTGTAGAGTAAGGGACTAAGGCAACAACCCTGCGGTGCTCCTGTGTTGAGAACTATGGTAGAAGAGTAGCTGATATCTACTCTCACTGTCTGAGGTCTGCCTGTCATAAAGTCATATAACCACTCACAGATGGAATTACAAAGACCAAGGTCCCTGAGCTGTAACACCAATTTAAAAGGTACAATGGTATTAAATGCAGAGCTGTAGTCAATAAAGAACATTCTGACATAGGCGTTTTTTTCCCTTCAAGATGTTTTAACACCTTTGCACCAAGGCTCCCTGTGACCCTGAAAAGGAATAAGTGGGTATAGAAAATGATTGACTGAATATAACACATAGTTCTGATCCTTTTGAGGGTTTTGCAGCTCACTGTCTTTGGTTCAGCACAGGGCAGCAGGCAGGAACAAGTGACAGCAGAAGCAATTACGAAAAAATGAGCTTCAGGCTTTGCTTTAGGGACGAGCGCTTGAGGCTGCGTCTATTTCTGTCTGTACCTGTGGGTCAGCCTCAAAAATAACTTGGTTCCTGTAATACCATTGAGGTTAGCAGAGGTAGGCGGGACATAGAGCAACATCCGTACGTGATTGGCTGCTGGTGGGCGACGTTTCCCCAAAGGTTCAGCTGCAGGAGACGAGCGTGGTTAAAATGGGCCAAGGTCTCACCGGGCGTAGAAACTTTTAGACTATTAGACTTAATAGACTTCTGGAGATTCATTTCTCAAGTCACTTATGGTGTGAATGAACTGTAAAAAATATTATGTACAGATTATGGGACATTCCTGTTTTTGAGTGAAATGTAGCCCGCAAAAAACTGGAAACATCACTTACAAGATAAACCAAGAAATGTTTGTTTCTTCATCGTATTGAACCTCTGCTTCCTGACTGCCTCATCATTTGTTTTGAGTAGGCAGTTGGGTCTTAACCTCTGCAGCATCCATTCAAATGGTTCAGCGTTCTCTCTTCGTCTCCTACTTTGTATTTGTGACGTCTGTACAGTTGGTCTGGAGTAAATCGGCTGTAAATTGACGTACAGAAGGGAAAAGACTGTTGCTTGGTAATAGAGAAAAGACGAGCAGACCGCTGGAATGTATAAAACCATTTAAGACGTCCCACGTTTTTTACCTATAGTGCACAATGTGGGTTTTCACAGCAGGACCTTGGTGTTACATTCAACACCAGCTATTCTCCTCTATACCGTCAAAAAGAATAGAAGTGAACACAGTAGAGTCTGATGTCTAATACCCAGTGGAATGTGACACTTAAAGAATGATACATACCTGACTACGTCTGTAGGACATTTCAGATATTTATGTTGCGCAACCATATGCCGCTTAATCATCAACGTCCTCTTAATGCTCCTTTCCTTATATGGACATGTGGACCTGTGCTATTCCCTTATAAGGCCATCGTATCCTCACCCAGGTATTTAAGGATTAATAATAATAATAATAATAATAATAACTTTATTTATATAGCACCTTTAAAAACAGAGTTTACAAAGTGCTTTGACGGTCAAAAAGATAAGATAAGATAGCACTTTATTAATCTCCTTGGGGAAATTCAGGGTAAAAGCAGAATACTCAAAATCTGAAAATTGAAAATTTGAATTTAAAAAGCAATGAAACAATAATAAACAGGGATTCAATTCAGATAGGAGGACAGAGGTGGAAAAGAGCAACATTCAAGTATATAGGGGGATTAAAATTAAACAGTCAGCATAAAATAAAATTAAAGTAAGATAAAATTAAGATAAAAGGACGATAAAAATACAATAAAGAGATGATAAAAAGACGATAAAAGATGATAAAAAGATAAAAAGACGACATCACATAAAAGCAAGTCTATAAAAATGGGTTTTAAGAAGTGATTTAAAATAAAAACACTGACTCTGCGAGCCCTCTCTCATCAGGCGGGTCGTTCCAGAGCCGAGGGGCCCTGATGGCAAAAAGCACGGTCACCTTTAGTTTTAAGTCTAGACTTTGGACCGGCCAGAAGGGAATCTGAGGATCTGAGGCTGCGCACCGGCTCATATGGGGTCAGCATGTCTGTTATAGTAGCTTGGAGCCAGACCCAAACGTGCTTTAAAGGTGACCGGTAAAATCTTAAAATCAATTCTAAACCGGACAGGGAGCCAATGGAGAGAAGCCAGGACTGGGGTGATGTGATGTGGTCTGATGTGATGTGATGTGGTCTGATGTGATGTGATGTGGTCTGTTAAAACCAGTAAGAAGTAGAGCTGCTGCGGTCTGAACTAGCTGGAGGCAAGAGAAAGGAGGGAGTTACAGCAGTCTAGACGTGAGAAGATGAGGGCGTGGATTACTTTCTCTCTGGGTTCTTTCTCTGGGTTTTTTAAAATTCAAAGATAAATACTTTACGTGCCAATCCTGATCCTAACATACATCCTTTCACTGTTTAATGCGTATCACATCAGCAAAAGTAAATCTAATTCACCCAAACCATATTAAATAGACGATAGATGCTGTAGATGTGATATTTTATTGATTTTAAATTCTCTTTTTGCTCATCTTCCAGTTGAAGAGCGGCCTCCAAACGCCCCCAGATGACAAATTTAACTGAAATAAACAAAATTCAGATAAAAAAAGTTCTATGTGTGCCACAAGTGTTTCAGCTACTTTTTGTCCTCAGTTTGAACTATAAAGAAGGTTGATCTGGTTTATCTGTGTTTACCATCAAGAGATAAGGAGAGGACATGGAGGTTGGGTGTTTCGATTTGCTGTCGCTCTCTCCTGCCTCCCGCCTCGATCTCATTGGCCGATAACAAGGTTTATTTCCTGGTGCTTGACATCAGTATCCGTCTGTCTGTCTGCCTGTGTGTGTGTGTGTGTGTGTGTGTGTGTGTGTGTGTGTGTTTTCAGGTGGAGTGTGATGACGTACGAGGTGCCGACCACCAACAAACACACACCGATAGTGAAGGAGGACGACAGCCTCGATTCCCCTCTGCAGGTTCGCTCCTGTCTGACTGCAGTTCAGTTCAGTTCAGTTCAGTTCAGTTCAGTTCAGTTCAGTTCAGTTCAGTTCAGTTTACTTTAGTTTACTTTAGTTTAGTTTAGTTTAGTTCAGTTTAGTTCAGTTTACTTTAGTTTAGTTTACTTTAGTTCAGTTCAGTTCAGTTCAGTTCAGTTCAGTTCAGTTCAGTTTAGTTTTGTTTAGTTTCGTTTCATTTAGTTTCATTTAGTCTAGTTTAGTTTAGTTGTGCGAGAAAGTTAAACATAAAATGTCAATAGACAGAATTAAACAACATTGTCCAGCTGAGTAACTGAAAAGGAAATTCACAAATTTTACAAATATGTTAATTACAAATAATTAACATACAAATAAAAATGTAATTGACTTGCAAATGAAAATTAAAACATTAGTAAAAATCGGAAAAAGTGTAGTTATTACAAAAGTAATAATAACTTAAACAAAGCAATAATAACCGTCTAACTAAAATAACAACAAAATAAGTAAAAGACAGATAATCTTCACAAATGTGATGTATAGTATCCCTAAACAGCTACCCACTTGGATATTTTAAGTATTTTTCTGTGCCAATGTAGCAGACTGTATCTGAATCCTCCAGGTGAAGTTTTCAGCTGACTGATGTTTTCAAATCTCAATTATCCAAAGTTAGAATGGTGTGAAAATCATAGTTAAAAATGATAGAAATTGTGTATTTTTATGTGATGGGTTGCATTCACACTGCAGAAACAGCAAGAATCTGCTATAAAATTTCAAAACAGTATCATATAGTCTCTCTGTTCCCCTATCCCCTAATCTTTTATCCATCTAAAATCTCTCTCTCTCTCTCTCTCTCTCTCTCTCTCAGGTCCACATCACTCAGTATGCAGACTCCGTCGCCTCCCACCTCACCAAGATCCTGGACTCGGACAAACACAGCGATGTCATATCCTCTGCCAAGTATGTGCCGTGAATGCTGGGATAGCACTTCAGCGAGAGGGGAGGGGAGGGGAGGAGGGGAGGGGAGAGGAGAGGAGAGAGAGAAAATAGGCGAAGATAAGAGAAGAGCGGGTAAAGACGGGAGGATGAGTGCTGGGAGGGAAACAAAAATGAATACAGAATAAATAGAGGGAGTGTAGAACGAGAGGAGAGACGATGAGAGAAAGAGGCAGGCGGACAAAGAGGGGCGAGCGAGCTTCTGGTCAATGGCTATCGATTTTCTTTCTTTGGTCTCTTCCCTAAGGACACGCACACACACAGAGAGAGAGAGAGAGAGAGAGAGGGGACAGCAAGTTCAGGCCGGCCGTAAGTGAAAGAGACAGATGGAAGTAGTATTTAGGGGTCATCCTTAGTGCATCAGTACATTAGCACGCTTCCTTAGGGAAAAGTCTAGAGGCCATTACAGAGCACTTTCCACCACCGCTGTGTGTATTTTAAACCGTAGTGGATTTCTGCAGCAGATTTAGGCCACAACACCTTGGGGACTGGCGGTTTAGTCCACATGATGGGGATTAAGACACACCCATAGTGCATTTGATCATAATGTCACGTCGGTCAAAGTGCGACAAAAGCCATGCATCTGCAAGAAAATAATGCGTCTTTTCCCCATTCATATCCGTGTATTTTTGAAATCGTACTGTAGTATTTTAACAGGTTTCAAAGAGCCATGGATCAGGGGCCAGTTGCATAAAGACAGACCTGGTCTTAGACTTAAATGTGACTTTAAGTCAAACGGGCTATAGCCTAGACATTTATATTTACCTGTTCCTACTACTACTTGGTTGTTGTAGATCTCTAATGGGTTGTTTCTTTCTCTAAAGACTCTCTCTCTCTCTTCAGACTCTTCCCAAAAACCAAAGATTTGGCATCTTGTATGAAACAGCTTCAGTATTTAAACGTCCCGCTCTGACAGTTAGACTTGTTGCCATAACAACAAAGTTCTTAACTCAAGATTAGCCGGGGGGAAGGTGGCTAACATTCCTACCTCAAAATAAGTCAGTTGTAATATTTAAGTAACAGACAGTCTTAATTAGCCTAGTTCAACCTGAGAATCTAAGACCAGTCTAAGGCTTAGACTAATCTTAAACTAGCTTTATGCAACTGGCCCCTGGAGACTCAACACATACACAGACATTTTCAGAAGTTGCAGTCATGTGGTTTTCCTCCGAGAGCAGCAGTGCAATATGACACTTTTATCCGAAGGACCTCACATGTTTACATTTGAAAAGTTTGTTTCTAATATGCTGTATGTTAATTTTTTGGGGGGGAAAAAATCATTACCTGAAGTTCTTTATTCAATATCATGAAAATATAGTGTTCGTCAGACAGTTGAAGTTACCTTCTCTCCTTCAAAAAGTAGTTCTTGTGATATTAATCGTGGCTTTTTATCATGTCACTTTTTTTCAAATGGACACACAGCAGTGAGATGTGGGCTGTTTTCTAAGTCTGAGAGTTGACTGTGATTGTTATTCAATTTGTAAAACTGTTGTCATTTTGCCAACAAAGGAGTTAAAGGGGCATTAAGTAATCAATGACTTCTATCGATCTATATCATTCCCCTTGACTTACGGTGGCCTGTAAATACGGCTGAACACTGGAGTAATAATGCTGCTTTGTCATCTGCTTTTTTGGTGGAGCACGGACTGAGCTTTTTTTTTTGTGATCAACATTTTTTTTATTATTTTTCACAAAAAGAAGACTGCAGTACAAAACATAAAAGTGCAGTGTGGGGTTGAGCTAGGGAAGGGGGACAACAGATTACAATTACATATCATCACATATGTTATGCTATTGCCTATAGGAGATACAATAAATTCAGAAATACTAGATCAAATACACGTCCATGCATCCACAGTTGAAGACTGGAAAAGTGAGTTTTGAAAGCTAGAAATCTCAAGTTACCTTCCACCTTCAAAAAGTACCATCATTTTGTTTAAATAGTGTGCTACCAATCGATCTGTAAGAGTAGGTGTCACTCTTCATTTTTAATTACAGATACCGCATTTTGGAATTGAACTAACCCACCCACTGAGCTACACGGGCCCCCAAACCCTCCGTACATTTTTTATTTTATCTTGTTTTTTTATTTAACCAGGCAGGTCAATTAGGAACAGATTCTTAAATGAGGAACGAGCATTCAGCGTTCAGTGTACAGGAACCAGTGTGTGATAAACACAGGATGCTATTCGGAGGGGGGGGGGGGCAGAGTTTGGAGAGTGTGCTCCCTGCTGAGTCACACAGCAGCAGCCGTTGAAGCAGATGTGAGTAAACAGCATTGTGTGTGTGTGGAGGCAGCAGAGTGGGAGGCACAGGTGGAGGCAGAGGAGAGTCAAACACGCCGATGAATCATCCAATCCGAAACCTTTCACTCCCTAATTTTTGCACCTTAATCACCCTAACCTTCACCTTTTTTTCCCTTTCTTTCTTTCTTTCTTTCTATCCTCTCAATTCTCTCTCTCCCTGTCAGGTTTCTGTGTGGGACGGTGAATGATTTCGTGGCGGAGGTGGGGAAGGCGTACGAGAGAGCCACCGAGAACAAGGAGGAGGCAGATGCCATGGCCAAGAAGGTACAAGCGTTTGTCGTGTGTGTGTGTGTGTGTGTGTGTGTATTATATAAGAGCTTGTATAACAGTAGTGGGCAGTGTAGGTGGATTGAGAGAGAGAGAGAGAGAGAGAGGGAGACAGAAATAGTTGTGGTGAAGGTTAGATGTCGGCATTCCCTCTTCTCACACTTGCTGTTCTGCATCGGCAATTCCAGATTTTCTGTCTATTATTATTGAGAGTCCAGTACAGCAGTGGTTCTCAACGTGGGGTCCGGGGGCCACCGTGGGGTGCTTAAGGGCGTTCCAGGGGGTCCCCAGCAAATTGAGGAATCATTAAACTTCATCGTTATTTCATTTAGAAGACGTTAACAGCATTAGAGAATGTAGAAAAAAAGACTATTTTGATCATAGTTTCTCTGTTATCTCTCTACCTACAATACAGATAGTCATGGGATTCTGGACAAAATCATATCTAACAATAAAAATATTCTCAGATTTGGGTCCGAGAGACAAAATCGAATCAAATGGGGGTCTGTGGCTCTAATGTGGACTAAATTAGGGGTCCTTGATATGAAAAAGGTTGAGAATCAGTGCAGCACAGTGACCTGAAGAGTAACAGAGTGGAAGAATCAGGTTAAAGTTTCTCCTCTGGCTGAAATGCCGCTCTTCCTTTCAAGCTAAATGAAGGTGAAGGACCCGCGGCTTTCTGAAATTCACGCTGAGAGGAAGAGCGGGTTTTCCGGGATCTTAAAAAAGAAAAAAAAAAGACTAAAAAAGGAAAGAAAATCTTTTCACCCGGCAAAGACAGTTTAAGCCTTCGACAAAGCCTCGCTGTCAGAAACGCTTTGAGCTGTGTCGTCTCTTTATCCGTCTTTTTCCAAATAATGTGATACTTTATTGATCCCCGGTGGGAAATTCTCCCTTTTTTTTGGCTGATGGGAATAAAAGAGCGCTATGTTGAGTAAGAACAGGTAATGGTTTCACTCTGCTGCCCCATAAATTTAAGGATTTAGTGTTTTCCAGCGTATTCAGTGGCTCGACTTTACTCTCCTCACATGAATTGGAAACAATGAGCGAGGAAAGAATATAATCAATATGATCTCTCTCTCTCTCTGTCTCTCTGTCTCTGTCTCTCTCTCTCTCTCTCTCTCTCTCTCTCCCTCTCCTCCCTCAGTGTGCGTTGCTGAATGAGAAGCTGGATTCCCTCGTCAAGGCCCTAAGCGAGGAGGCGGAGGCCCAGGTAATAACAAAGCCAGCTGTAATCAATACATAACAGTTATAACAATCATGCGCTCACTATGCTTACAACACAACACACATTTTAATGCTGTGTTTCGAGCAACAGCTGAAGAGTTTTGCTCCAAAATGGGATTTCCTCTATGTGAAAAAAGTAGGTAACAAATAGTAGGTAACAAAATGATAACACTAGGCTTAGATCGATATATCAGTTTATAGATATATCAGGCTGATATTGGCCTTTTTATTAAAAACCAGATATTGGCCAGTCAGTGTCGTCCTATTTCAATATGATGCAGATAGTTAGATTCCATATTTATTGTAATAGTGACAATAATAATAACTTTTTTTATGCCTATATGCCTTATACTTTTTATAGCACCATTCATACATAGAATGCAGCTCAAAGTGCTTTACATTAAATAAATGGATTAAAACAATTACAAGTAAAAGTAACAAAATCAAAAATACAAGCAAAAGCAAGACAGAGTTTGTCTATTAAAATGACATTACAAAAGGAAAAAAGAAAGATAACAATAGGTCAGGATAATACTTCAGTACAGGAACGAACCTCTATACCTCTGATTTACTGTATATAGAATTGAAGATTGTAGAATTGATCAATACTGCACTGGTTGTCTATGGGACATGCTTAACAATTGGACTGTATTCCACACAAACATGCAGTAATGTTTTCTTTTTCTTCTTTATCAGAATTTTTTATTATAATTATTATTATTGTTATTATCCAGGTTTCAATGGAAGACAGTTGTAGTGTGTCATGGTCCAAAACCTTTTTACAGAGGTTTTTCCACCCTGCCAAGGATAAACACTAAATACTTACTAAATACTAAAATTTAAACAAAATATCAGCTATCAGCAGCTTCAATCCAGTATCGGTATCAGCCTTTAAGCTCTATTAGTCGAACCCTAGGTGACACTTTTACAGACTATATTTTAGATATCGAAGGATGAACGTTAGGTTTTTCCCCCCCAAAGTGGATATAAAGCGTTTCGGAAAATGAACTCTTCAGATGCAGCACTGGGGAGTTTCTAATCCTCCCGTGATCCAGATCCGCTGTACCGGCAGTAGAGTGACGATATTTGTTCTTATCGTTTTCTCCCGAGCGTAGTTACAAGTGAAAAGAGAGGTTTTACACTCATCCACCGTTTCCTCACAGGACACGAACAAAAAAAAAAAACACAACAGCGGCAGAGGAACAAAAGCCAGCGTACAGCTCCCTGTGCCTCCGCTCCCTATGGAGTCTTTAATGCGCTGTAAATAAATAAAACAATGCAGCGTTCAAGATGACAGAATGTACGTTCAATAAAACATCGACAGGGGAACGGCGCTGACTTCCAGCTTTGAATTATGTATATTTCATATTTGAAAAATGAAATATGGATATTCTCGCCTGAGGACAGTTCTCTCATTCTGTATTAATGAATATCAACTAGTGTCTCCCATCGCCAGAAACAACAGGGAAGAGGAGTCACACTGATATAAGGCTCCATAGAGAAGGAATTACTAAATGTACAGACAAGGGTTCGTTCTGTTTTTATTACTACTGAACTTATACTACCACTGGTCCGGGAATTCAGTAAAGTCTCAGGGGAAGTGAGGTAATATCAGGGAATTTGATAAATTGGTCACTTTACAGGAATGCATCACAATGTATTTTACAGCTTGTTTCACATATTTATTGAATTAGATTATGTTTTTTTAGCTGCTTTTTCTCCACAGTAAACCCAGGTGTGTGGAAATCAGGCTGTTTTCCCCTTTAGAAAAACAAACCAGAATCAGGAATAACATTTTTAGTCATGAAAAATCTTTATATCAGGATGTTAGGGCCACAGTGGGAACCCTGTGCTATGATATTACTGTGATATTACTCTATAATGCCACTATATGATTTAAAATAAGAGGCTTGTGACTGTAATGTCTCTGGTTCGAATCCTTGAACCCAGCAGGGAAAATCTCAGTAGGGAAAGTCAATGAGAAACAGTTTCTGCTTCCCTAGAAACTAATGCAGAGAAAAAGAGCGTCTGAGCTCAGTCATTTTTCCCTGGATAAATAAAGGTTAAAAAATAGCACCATAGCATCAAAGAGTAGAGGATTAGAGTCTTAGTTCTGGGATTTCTGCCTTTAGGAGACACTTGTTGTCACTAAGAATAACAAGCCACATTTATAAAACGTTCTCTCACTTAAAGAGTCACTAAACCCCGAAACCAAATCTGTGTAAAGCCTGACATCTCATGATAAAAAGTATGCTACTGAAATGGCCATCTGCTATTGGCTGATCTTTGGTACGGATCTTTCAGGTGATGTCACCACATGTCATACTCTATAAAAGGTGACATCACCTGGCACCAAAATTTTTAAATTGTATTCTTTTTAATTTTGTGCTTATAGCCAAATCTAAATCAAAGTTGTAGCTATTGAAAGCTTGATTCTGATATCAAAATCAGTAGACTACATTGATTTTCTAAATTTTTTTGTGACATATATAAACAAAAAACATCATATCAACATCATGTATCATCCAAGGTATGAAGGTTATAGATGTATTGTGATTTTAACTTTTTTTTTATCATATTCTATGATATGATCACATAATGGAATCTAGTGAAAAAGCATTTTTTACGCAGAGTCCAATGGTGAACCCTCAAACAGACTGATATTGGGGGAAAAATAGACTTATATAAACAATAATAATACTAATAATAATAATAAAAATAATGATAAACTTTATTTATATAGCACCTTTCAAAACAATTGTTACAAAGTGCTTTACAATAAATAAAAGCATGGAATAAAAACACTAGAAAAAAACAAAGAATAGAAAATAAACACAAATAAAAAAAATGAAATGAAAATCATTCTAAAAAATGGCTACAGCAACAAGATCAATGGAGTAAAAATAGAGCTAAGAAACGAGGAATAAAAGTAAAACACAACTAAGAAATAAAAATCATAGTAAAAAAAAAAGCCTTTACATAAAAAATGTGTATAACCTGTAAATAACAGGACGCTCCCTCCCCTCCCCCCTCCTGTCCAGGTGGTGCCGGCGGGCTCCATGCCCAGCCAGGAGGGCGGCGGCGGCCCCGGCCCCGGCGAGGAGAGCGGCGAGGCGGGCACAGAGGGCAAAACCTACCGGTCCAAGGAGCAGCTGATGCTCAGAGCCAACAGCCTGAAGAAAGCTCTGAGGCAGATCATCGAGCAGGCGGAGAAAGGTGAGGGGGTGCAGCGGATCCCTCTACTTTCAAGCCAAAAATGTAAAAAAAAAAAAAAAATCCTTTCTGGGCTCTTATTCTATTTCTTTTCCATGCACGCACTCTTACATTTTACCGCTCTGTAGGCACATGGATATTGTAAGGACAATAGAGCCCAGACTTTGCACACTTGTTTTTAGTTGCTTGTGATTTTGGCGATCTAGGAATTGATGCTTATTCTACTGTTTCACTCATTGCAAGTCACTCTGGATAAGAGTGTCAGAAAAATGCCTAAAATTTTAATATAAAATGATACACATACATACACAGACACAAGCTCAAGCACTAACATACTTTACACAAACAGTGTTGACATTAAAAAATGTAAAAATACAGGCACATGCACCCACAGACACACATGTACACACACACACTGAGGTGGAGAGAGGTAAGGGAGAAAGTTGATAAAACAACATACGTACGTACCCACACATGCTTTATTATGCGTTATTAAGTAGTAAACCTCATTTAGTAAACCTTATTTCTATTATTTCAAAGTTGCACTAGGCAAGATTTTTATGTAAAATTACCCCTGTCTTTCAGCCTAAATCACAAAATTGGGCTGCAACAGAGAAGAGCGTCCCATCCACACTAATTAAGACTCTGTAGATTTGCCCAAATTAAATTCCGGTGTTGGTAAGGAGACTTCAAAACTTGAGAGTGAAATCCAAACTCTCTCGTCTCTTTGGTTTCCTTTGGTATAAAGCATCACAGACCGGCCGGGTTGGTGAACATGAGCGAGCTGTGTGGCGTTTACTGACCTCACTGCACAGGAATTCTGAGTAGTGAAGTCCTCATGACTCAAACAGTTACCTCTCGCTGCCATTTGGGGGCGCCAATGTGGGAAAATTGCTCACTGCAGCTTTGAACATAACATGGATTTCTTTATCTCTTCTTCTCTGCTGCTGATCTTCCTCTCTCTCTCTCTCTCTCTCTCTCTCTCTCTCTCCCTCTCCCTCTCTCTCTCTCTCTCTCTCTCTCTCCCTCTGTCAGTGGTGGATGAGCAGAACCGACACACCCAGGTGCAGCGGATGTCTTCCTCCTCCTCCATCAAGAGAGAGAACAGCGAGGAGCTGAAGGAGGCAGAGCCACGTGAGTCAAGTCCCACTGTGTTTTAACTTAGCAGCAGAATGACTTTTAAGGGACTCATTCCAAAACGCTATACACACATTTTTGGGAAATTGTGTATCCTGAAACTCATCTGGTAGTATTTCACGAACAAGACAAGTGATGCTATCCTCAAAAACATGATCGTTTCCAGACCTATCAAGCTCATTTTGTGATATTTTTAGTAAAGTTATCTCACTGCACTGGCAGATAATCTTTCTGGTTTCAATAAATTTCACTTGATTCATGCCAATATGACTTCTTTCAAGAAATCATCATAAAACAGTGAAGAAAATCTTGAAACAAGAAACTTTCTCCAACATAATTTCACCTTTACCAAGTAAATGTCCTGAAACAAGTTGCATTCTCCTGGTAAAAAAAAGTCTATAAGCTATATTGTAATAATGACACAATAAAGTATAAAAAAATGGAGAAAAAAAGTCAAATTTGTTGAAACCGGTAAAATTATCTGCCAGTGCAGTAAGATGATTTCACACAAAAAAAATCCTAAAATAAGCTTGACATGTCTGGATACAAGATAACATAACTTAATATGTATGTTAGTTTTTTCAGTGTACTTTTTTAATAGTAACTCATAATGTGCCTCACTTTCATAGGAATCATTTTGCGGGAGAATGCCTCAAAAAATATCTCACTTTGAATTAAACCCTTTATTTGATAATCATTTTAGGATATCATTTTTCTTTTATAAAACACACAACTTTTTCTCAGTTTCACTCTGTCTTGCTCTTATTTAATTACCGCCGTTTAGCTTTGTAGGGCAGTATTGTTTGGTTCGGTACTGCTTCACAAATTCAAAACAACTTTGGAAAGTGCCTCTGTTGTCGTCACACTTGCTGGCTAATTTACCCATCATGCCTCTGTCCAGGTCAAGGAAGCTTAAGTCCCACTTCCCCCATTGTGCTGGAGAAACCAGAGAGCCTCAACACTGTCACCTTCAATGAAGACTCTGTGTAAGTCTGTGTGTGTACTTGTGTATTTGTGTGTTTGTGCATGTGTGTGTGTCCTTCATATGCAGCTGCAGCTAAATGAAGGCTTTTGCGGATTGTGTTTTTGTGTCTGTGTCTATGTGTTTGTGTTTTAATTATCTGGGCAGCTAGTCAGTTATAATAAATGTGTAAAAATGTGTTTGCCTGTAGACAATGTTCAGAGAAGTGCGTGATGAACAACTACTTTGGCATCGGCCTGGACGCCAAGATCTCCCTGGAGTTCAACAACAAGAGGGATGAGCACCCCAAGAAATGCAGGTATGAACACACACACACACACACACACACAGATACACACACAAGCCTAGTTTTAATCTACGTTGACAGAGCGGTCCTATTAAACTATGCGACTGCACGACTCTCTCCATCAAAGGAACAAAACACATTGCACTGATGCAACTGCAAAACATGAATTATTTTATTATTAAATTGATGTGTTTCATCACCCTGAGATCTGCATTCAAAGTATACAAAAAAACATGAGAGGAAACTGATGCAAACACAAACAGACTCTTCACTGCTGCTTTTCCTCTCTTTTCCACTTCTTTATGGAAATTAACGTGGAAATGGAAATTTTCTTTTTCTTTATAATTTGTTTTGTTTTAAAGTATAATCTGTAACACAATAGTGATTCAACCTATATCCAGATCATGAAAGCTTCTCCACTGTCTAGCTCTTTCCATGAGAAAAATCCTCTGCCGCACAGGAAGTGATGCGTTTTACGTGTCCGGTTTGTTTGGAATAAACAGTAGAAGAAGAACTGGGTAGTTAGCATGAGCAGCGATAGCCGCCATGGCTGAACAGACAAAGAAAAGAGAAACTCAAACTGCATCAACAGAAAGTCCAAGCTCCGCCCACACTGTTTGATTGACAGGTGATCTGTGGGAAGTGCAGTGCAGAAACACCACAGTGATGAGGCTGAGCAACAAAGATGGAGACAAAACAAACAGGGAACTCGAGGATTACCACTGTATGAAAATGTCCTTGTCAGGGCCAAGAGATTCTAGCAATGAACTCTCCAACACTTTCTCCTTCAGGAATCAATAATGTTTCATCTAATCTAATCAATTGCATGTGACCTTATCGTTATTACACTATACACACAAAGGCTGATGGACTCCCTCTCCCTGTCTCTCCTCCTGCAGCAGCCGCACCAAGAACATGATGTGGTACGGAGTGCTGGGGACCAAAGAGCTGGTGCAGAAGACTTACAAGAACCTGGAGCAGAGGGTTCAGCTGGAGGTCAGCGCGCGCACACACACACGCACGCACCACACACACACACTACTGAATCTCTGAAGGAATGAGAAAAAGACTGCAGCTGGTTCTATTTTGAGAAACATGGAGCTGTCAACTGTCAAAGTCCTGATGTTAGTGAATGATAAACTGTTAATTATTAAGTATTATATTCCATCCTATTCAACATTGTAGCTGAAGCTTTGACAATACTGTTTGTGTAACATACATGCCAATAAAGCATATTGAATTGAATTGAATTGAACTGTTAATCTCTTTCTCTTTCCTCTCCTTCTCTCTCTCACCCCTCTTTCCTTGTCTCCTCCCTTTTCCTCTCTCTCTCTCTCTCTCTCTCTCTCTCTCTCTCTCTCCTTCCCTCTCTCTCTCTCCCTCTCCAGTGTGACGGGGTTCCCATGTCTCTGCCCAGCCTGCAGGGCCTGGCGGTCCTCAACATCCCGAGCTACGCAGGCGGCATCAACTTCTGGGGAGGCACCAAGGAGGATAATGTGAGTGTGTTAAAGGGCAGCACAGAGCACAGCAGGCTCCCATACATTTAAACAAAATGCACAGAAACACAGCTAAATGATAATAACGCAGCCTTGAACACTCTTGGTTGAGTTTCAGAACACGGCAGGCATCCAAGGACAGATCAGTTTCAATTCAGTCAGTTCAGGAGATGGGGTTTTCTTTAACATTGAAAACCCTTTTTCCGTAAACCTGCATTATGTATCTTCGCATGTTGCCGTCTCCGAATAGCAGGGAGAGGGAAAAATTTGTTTGGAAAAAAAAAAAAGTTTAAAGAGTAACTAAACCCAACCTCAACCTGTGGTGGAAAGGTAGGGTACTGAACTGGTCATCTGCTCTTGGCTGGTCTCTGTGCCCTGTGATGTCACCCTCTATAGAGTACAACAGGTGGTGACATCACCTGGCACAAAGACCAGCCAATAGGAGAAGGCCAGTTCAGTACCCTACTTTTCACCATTAGGTGTCAGGGTTCACCAAAGATTTGGGTTTTGGGGTTTAGTTACTGTTTAAAAAAAAGTTTGAAAAATTTGAACTTAAAATTTGAACAATACCCAGAAATCCTGTAAGGTGACGTCAGTAAACTGCACACACTCATTTTTACAAACTAAACAAATGATAGATTGGATTTCAGTGCTGACACATACTGACACTTTAATTCCATTTTGGGCAAATATGGTGAATCTACAGAGTCTCAATTAGTAGTGATGGGACGCTCTCCTCTGCTGCAGCCCCACTTCATGATTCAGACTCATAAGCCGTGGGTGTATTTTCACATTAACATCCTGTCTATCGCAGCTTTAAGAACGTTCATACCATCTTCTGATCGAAATACTGAGGATGAAAGTTATGTCATTAACCAATGAGCAGCAGTTTCATTGACTCCATCCCTAACACCAGCTGCTCTCGACCTAACCCTTCAGAACTTTGGCGCTCCGTCGTTCGATGATAAGAAGCTGGAGGTGGTGGCGGTGTTTGGCAGCATGCAGATGGCCATGTCCAGAGTCATCAACCTGCAGCACCACCGCATCGCACAGGTAACACACACACACACACACACACACACACACACACTTGCTTGCACATACACAACTTTCCACTCCTCTTGTCCTTGCCTCTTCTCTCCTTTTGCAGGTTGAAGGCTACAGTCTAGAGAAAATAATTCTTTTCCACACATCTTACAATATTGCCTTTACATTTTTAGGCATTTAGCAGATCTTCGTATTCAGAGTGACTTAAAATAAGTGCAACATTAGAATAAGCTTCAATTCCTAGGTTGCCAACAAGCAACCAAGAGTAAAGCATGCAAGGCTCAGCAGCTGTGACAATAGATATAACAAATGCTCCTTTGTCCCAATAATATACCTGTACAAAATAGATATACCAGTGTTTTTTTTTTATTTTTATTTTCTGAGTCTGGGTAAGGAAAGTGAATGAGAAACACTTTCTCCTTCCCTTAAAGTCACCAAGAAAAAAATATGTGAAGGTGTTATTGGTTGGAATTTTTATGTATATCTACTAGTACAAGAAGTAACTGCTAAATACAAAGTTTTCCAGGAAGTAAAAGTTATCGGATTTTGATATAAAAATACAAGAAAATAACAAAATTGTACATTTTTTGGCATGTATTGTTAAATAGGTGATATGGAGACGTTATGATATTCTGCTCAGTGAACTTTCCCTGAAAGAAACAAAACCAACGTCCCGTCTCACTGCTGCTGTCGTGTCTCTCTGCTCTGCTGCCTCCCAGTGTCGCCAGGTGAAGATCACCATCCTGGGGGAGGAGGGCGTCCCAGTCCAGGTGGACGGAGAGGCCTGGATCCAGCCGCCCGGCATCGTCAAGATCGTCCACAAGAACCGAGCTCAGATGCTCACCAGAGACAGGGTGAGGGCCGGCTCCGCTCTGAAGCACTGTCTGCAGAATGAAACACTGGATGAATTAATGTGATATACACACATATACCTTTTCCACCGGCTGAACTTGCAAAAGTCGAAATACGTCCGCACAAAAATCATGCTACACCAATTTGTATAAAAAAAATTGGATTAGGAAGAATGTTGTGCAGACCTACTTTCGTCTTCATAGTAGAAAACAGGTGAATTGCAAATTATTTCCAAAGATATGTACAACACATACAAATAGGACAGATGCAGTGAGTGAGCTTATATGTGTCTATGTGTGTATATGCATTATTGAATTTCACATGTACACTCCCAGTCAAAAGTTTGGACACACCTGATTGAATGTACTATGATTTTCATTCTCTTAAAGCCATTTTGATCTAAAGGCTTATGCTTAAATGCTTGAAATGAGTTTCTTAGACAAATATAAATAGTGAAGTTGATCCTATGTATGAATTTCTTTCCAAAGCCTTTTGCCTTTCCATCAAGGCAAAGGGCGGCTACTTTAAAGAATCTAAAATATAAGATAGTTTTGATTTGTTTAACACTTTTTTGGTCACTGCATAATTCCATTTGTGTTATTTCATAGTTTTGATGTCTTTACTGTTATTCTAAAATGTGGAAAATAGTAAAAATAAAGAAAAATGTGATGTGTCCAAACTTTTGACTGGTAGTGTTTATGGATATTTATTCCCTTCCATATATACTGTATGTGGAAGGGAGTGGTATTATGGACTCTTTCTGTTGTACATGCTGCAATCAACAATCCACTTCCAATTCACTGGCTCCAGCTCTTCTCTCTTCGCCCTTGTTGATTCTTTCTATTTCAGGGTTTCTTAAATCAAATTTACACCCATGAGTGTTTGTTCTCTTTCCACAAACCTCTGAGAGCCTCTCTTGAGCCAAGCACATTTTGGCAATCGGTTTCCATGGTTCCCTTCTTCAAGTGCGGTGGAGAGAGAAGGACGCTGGCTCTCCTGGTTTTATCCTCTTAAACGAGGCTTTTATTCAGTAGAACGGTGACAGTAATGTTTCAGGTAAAGGTTTTCTCCATCAGATGCTCGGTTGAAGCATGATTATCACCAGGTTATTAAATTAAATTCAGATTTGTACCTAGTAAAACAGAAAGCAAACATTCCTCCTTTTACCCTCTGCCTCCCTCCTTCTCTCTCTCTCTCTCTCTCTCTCTGTCTCTCTCTCCCTCTCTCTCTCTATCTCTCTCTCTCTCTCTGTCCCTCATCCTTCATCCTTTTGTCTCTCTTCTCTGTTTTTGTTTTTGTTCGGATTCTAGATTTTGACCTTCTCAGCCTCCGCTTTTGTGGAAAACATGAGCAAAAAAAAAAAAACGCGCCTCTGATTATTTGCACCTCTTTCTACCCATCCTAGTTCTTTCATTCAAACTGCTACACAAAAAGCCCTACAAGAGCTCCCTTGAGTCAGGCTTCAATTGGCTTTTGAATTCTATTATGCTTCTTCTTTCAAGTACCGATTGAATCGCACTCTCAAAACGTGTCATCTTCAACTCATCCACATAATATGCTTTTTGAGACGGATCAGCACAAGTTCACATGTTACAATGCATGATTTAGTGTTGAGTAGGAACAAACGAGAAAGAAGTAGTACTAACATGCCCTACTCAAGTAGAAGTATTGTTACTTTGCTGATATTTTACTCAAGTTGAAGTAAAAGTACTGGTGTGACAATCTACTGAGGTAAAAGTAAAAAGTAGCTCATTTAAAATGTACTCAGAGTATAAGATGCTTTTGCTTATGTAGACCCTACAAAATCTGTACACTGTTACTGATTCTGTTAGTGATTTAAAATGTAGTGAAGTACAGTACTTCAGTAAAAACATACTTAAGTAAAAGTAAAAACGCAGACTTTAAAAAAAATACTCAAAAAAGTACACTACCAGTCAAAAGTTTGGACATGCAATTTTCTT